>NW_007731810.1:44910-60858 GCF_000696425.1 Galeopterus variegatus | reverse complement strand
CCCCTCTCTCTCTCTCTCTCTCTCTCTCTCTCTCTCTCTCTCTCTCTCTCTCTCTCGTTTCCTCTCTCGCCATGTGATCTGCATGTACCTGCCACTTTCCATCATGAGTAGAAGCAGCCTGAGGCCCATGCCAGATGCAGCTCCCCCAGAATCGTAAACCAAATAAACCTCTCTTCTTTATAAATTACCCAGTCTCAGGTATTCTGTTATAGCAACACAAAACTGACTAATACATATAACCTAATGTTAACCAAGAAAACCTATTAGTTAGAGCTTGTTGTGTTGAAGGTGGATGATAATATCTCATTTAATCTTAATAATACTCTTGCTCAGTTATGTTAAATAGTTTGTCCAAAATCACACAGCCAGTGAGTGTCAAAATCAGGCTTTAATCCTAATCTGTCTGGCTCCAAACCCTTTGCCTTTGAGAATAAGTCTCTTCTTTGTAGTTGCTTTTCTATTTTGATCTTTGAAACAACTGGGGGACAAGTAGGGCAAATATCATTCCCATTTTTGCACATGAAAAAACTAAGATTTCCTTAAGTCACACATTCTCAGTGGCAGAGCTTGCTCTTAAATCCAGCTTTGCAGACTCCAAGACAGTTGCCTCCCCATCCTGAAACTACCAGTGTGTTGTAGAATGAAAAACATCCCTTAGAAAGATCAAGGAGGAAGATGCTGGAGAAACATGTGTGGTTCTGGATGTCATTGAATAAGGTAATATTTGGGAAAGTCCATGTGGAACACAGCTTTATACTGAATACGTGTATAGCACCTACTTAGGCTCCTCTCTGCAAATGATGCCAAGTGAACTTCAGTACAGTTCAGTAATATAGAACAGGCTACACATTGTTAACTGCAGGTCCAAACAGATTCTATAAAAGCAAATTGATAAAGCAAGTTATGTTTTAGCTGAGATCAGCTCAGGTACCTCCTAACAGGTGTCTGGTCAAATAGTGTAAACAGGTTTGCAAGTAAACGGCTTTGTCCCTTTCATAAAATAGTCAGTTAGGGTCCTGGGGACAAACCTGGAGATATGGAAGTGCATATGTTGTCCATGTCCACTATACTATAGTATAGTGGTCATAGTGTAGTGGTTATGAGTTTGGGCTTTTAGAGCTAGACATATCTGTAATCAAATCCCAGCTCTTCCACTTATTAGACATGAGACCTTAAATAAGTTAAAAACACTCCATGAAATAGGTGCTATTATTAAGTAACCAGTGACTTTTCCTTTAAAATTTACTCCCTGTCTAAATTGCTTGTTCTTTCAGTACATTTCCATAACTAACCTCCCATTCTGTTTCTTCCTATCTGCCTTTTAAGATAATGCCTCTGGCATAGGAATCCCAAGTTGTGTGCCTGAAGTGTTTTTGCAGGACCATTGGAGTTAGCTTGGCCCAATAAAAACCAGGCTAAACTGGTTGATTCCACAAACCTCTCTACTGAGCCCATGCAAACATCTGAGGGGTGATTTTTTGATGTCAGAGGCCAAAAAGTGCACTTCCAGATCCTGCTAATGCCACTATTTTCTAAACATGCTGAGGCATGCAAACGGCTTGCGCCTGTGCAGATCCGTGAAGAACTTCTTCAAACACTTTAACCAATCTTGATCTCCCACACCTCGCACCACCCCTAACCACTTCCCCATAAAGATCCCTTCCTTCCCAATGGGAAAAGACTTAGATGTATTTCTCCCATCTCCTTGCTTGGCTACCTGGCAAATAAATCTTTTCCTCTCCTGCAAATACTGGTGATTCGGTGTTTGGCTTTCTGTTGTGCACAGGCAGATGAACCTCATTAGGTTTGGTGACAATTACTCCCATTCAACAGATGAGAAAACTAAAGCTTAGTGAGATTGAGTAAGTGTTAAAGACATCATGCATGCAAAGACTTAGCATGATGCTAAGCATTTAGCAAGCATTCTATAAAATTTAACTTTTATTTTAGACCATCAAAGGCAAGATCTGAAAACAGGCCATCTCTTGACATTCATAAGATAATATAAAGCCATGACAGAATTTAATGCACTTGGCTTTTTTTTTTTATTTTGCATATAGAGCTCAATTGTAGAAGTATCCTTAGTCCTTTTAAAGGAAACAAAGTAGCAGTCAAAATCAATGCTCTCTAGCTAAGAAGGCACAGGTGAAATAAGATATTTTAAAAGAGGAGTATAATCCTTCAAGTGTGGGGTAACATTTTTTAGTAGAAACCATGTGGACTGAAAAAGTGAAGTGCAGGAGTTTTGTGGTAATATTTAATAGCTTAACCTAAAAAAATTTTCAAATTCACTGCTAATTCTCAAGACATATTCTTAAGCAAAAACACCTATTTAAAAAAAAAAGAGAGAAGAGAAAGAATAAGACTCTGCTTTTAGAAACACGTTTTTTTTTCAATTTGAAAGTCCTTCACAAATGTTTTTATATTTTAACTTTTCTCTAATTGGCGTGTAAACTCACTTAAAATAAAAAGTTGGCAGCAACTCATTAGACAGAATGCAGCACTGCGATTTTGGTACCTTGAAAGAAAAAGAGAAGCTGGCAGGTTGACTTAAATCTGGGTCATGTCTTTGGGCCACATACCCACACCACACGTTAATAAACTAGCAATGGGTGCTTGCCTATTAACCCTTCCATTGAAAAGAGATGACTGATAGTGAACTAATAAAACAGAGTTTAGAGACTATAAAAATAAACAAAAATATCCTTGTTAAAGTTAGCCTTTCGAACAGTTTTTTAAGTTGTATTTTACATGGTAGAAGAGATGTTATGATTTGTAATTTTAATCTCTGTCTCTTCTTTCTATATAGAGAATGAAACTTACTTCATAGAAATTAAAAGAGTGAGAAAAAATACACACCTTGATTCTCAGTAATGACCTGTATGGGCTTTGGAAAAAGGCAGACCTGGGTTTAAAACTAAGCTCAGCCACTTACTAGCTGTGTGACTTTGGACAAATGACTTAATCCCTTAAATCCTGATGTGTAAAATGGGTGTAATACTAGTACCCACTTCTTACAGTCACTGCAAAGATTATATAAGATAATGAATGCCAAGTTCCCAGTACAGGGTAGTGCTGATCAGTGGCAATTATTATTGCTGTTTTCATTATTTCACAAACAATATCCAGCTCTTCTCAGTCCCTCATCATAAAGCTATGCTAACAAATATAAAGGCATGATGGAATTCCTGGGTATCATCTGAAAATATATTGAAAATAAAACAATTATTCATTCATGCGTTCTTTCAATGAATATTCTATGCACAAGTGCTGTGATAGATACCACAGCATTACTAAGCCAGGAGTTTTGTAAAATGGGATTATGTACATGAAGATAAGTGTATATTATTATCCATATAGTGATGAACTGGTCAGCCATGCTTCTTGGGACCCAGTGTACCTCTGAGGCTTTCCTACCCCCCAGGATAACTCACTAAATGGCACATTGATCGTGTCATAGTTGACGTGGTAATGATTAACAACCATTTATAGGGCACCTACTATGTGGAGTTGTGAGGGATGCAAACATTAATCAGTCATTTTTATCCTTCCAAAAAGGTAAAAAGAAATGGGATACAATTTCAAAACAATAATTGAAGAAAAACATTTTCCTAGATGTGTCAGGTGCTACTGGCTTTTCCCGTGATGGTTACCACCAGCAGTGGCTGTTCATTTAACTTAATGTAGTGTTTGGTAACCAGCTTTTATCCTTCCCTTGGCATAGGAATTTTCTGGTCCTACTGCAGCTGTGAAGCTTGAACACCAGGGATGATGGTGAACAGGCAGTTTCAGGGGCTGAGGCCACACTTACCTTCCCTCTTTAACTGTTGACTTGTTTCAGACCTAAAATTCTGCCAGAAGGAAATTTTCCCTGCCCATATATATCAAGCATGATAGGAAATTCAAAGGTGAGAATACACACAGACACACACACACACACACACACACACCACTTGACTGCATGTATTTGATTCCATATCTGCCTCTCTTGAATAGATTCAAATGTCCTTCAGGACAAGGACTGTCTTACTCAACTTTGAGTCCCCACACCCTAACATGGTGTAAGGCACAAAGTCAGTAATCAACAAATTTTGTTGACTCATGTAAAGAAAATAACATGGCTGGGTGAAAATAACACCTGGATTTGAATTCCTGCTCTGCCACTTAATAACTACATATCTTGGACAGATTATTTTATGGCCTTCTCCTAATTTCTCCTAATTATGAACTTACATGCTGCTATATCATATGGTTAGAGTATAAATCACTTAAAATAATTTGTGAAGCTCAATAAAGGTACATTTCCTCCTTCCTCTTTGGTCGCTGTCCCAGCACTGTGCTTCTGGTGCTGTGACCCTGCCCATGCAGGCTACTTTGCATGAAAGTGACACCCTTTGTCATCCTGTTAAGGTCTGATAACAGCCACACCACCTCTCAGCTAACCAAAACTACCTTTTAACTCAGCCAGTTTCTTGGAGAATATTTATCTTTCAAACAATGCCAGACATTTTTGAACATTATACACCAGAACATAGCAACAGTTTAAAAACAGAAATGGCAGGAGTTTCTCTACCCTTCCTCTTTCTCAAAGTCAGCAGCTGAGACATCTGGAGGACCATGTGCATGTCTATGCACAGAAATCTAAAAAGACATAAAAAAGCTGGAAAAGCTCCAAAAAAGTTATCTATCCAGAATGACAGAGAAGAGGACAATCCCTGCTGTAAACAAGAGGTTGTTTTAGGGGGGATACGAGGGAACATTGTGTGCTCCTACAAACAACCTAAAATATAAACATGTATGAAAAAGCGTTTAGAGACATAAGTCATAGGTACATATTCAGATACTAAAAGGACATTAGGAATTTGGGGGAATGCATTTGTTGACAAGAACATTCTTGGTATTGATCTTCTTGTCTTTAAATTTGCTATCCTTTATCTGAGCTTAGATTTGAATCAAGGAGAGAAGCCAGGAGTTTTGTTCTCCTTCTTTAGTATCAAAACCAGTCAAAGTTCTGGCTTTTCTATTTTTTACTGATTTTGTGTTTATTGCCAACTTCAGGCTTAACCCAATTTTGAGCTTAAGGTGGCCCAGGTCTCATGCTATCAAAGCCTAAAAATTGATTTTTTTTAACCCATTTTCTTTAAAGATCAGCAACTCTCCAGCAAGGCCTACTGGTTTTCTTCTTGTTCCTGTAGCTCCATCTTATACTTCCTCTGCTGTGGTCTGGTATCATTTCTGCTTGGAGCTAGCTATAGACATGGTGATATCAGCAATAAAGCAATTTATTTGGCTTAGAAGATTCAAGAAACAAGGCTAAAATTGAGTGAGAAAATACAACTCCCCTGTGGACTATGTGTTATTACGGAAGAGGAGACTTAGAGAAGGTATATATTGAAGCTTACAAAATCTTTGTGAAAGTTCTCATTCTCTGACTGTCATGAAATAGATTAGTTGTCTTCAAACAGAGGTACATAAAGACTTTCCAAAAGCCTATAGAACATTGATAATTTTTAAGGAAATCAATTTCCGTATCTTCGGCTTTCCTAAAACTGATTTTCTTTAAAATAGATCTTCTGCTCCATTACAAAATAACTACCCACCCACCCATTCATGTGCCAAACAACAGAGAATCGTCACCCTTTAATGGTTAATCCAGGTATCTTAAACCCTGCAAGGCTTCCTGTATTTCCTGCCTTAATTCACATTTCTGTTGAAGATGAAGCTTGGAGATAGAAATGCAACACGTTGCCTCATGTTGAGATATTCCGGATTCAGATGTATAATGCAGTGTGGTCTTAGAAACAAGGATCACTTTTAATGTGATCCTTCATTCTCCAACAACTGTCAAAGAATGTGCCTCTCTTTAGTGAGAGTCCAGTAAAATTAGAGTATAGAAGGCATCAATAGGGAACTTGAGTACAAAAAATTGCTTTTTCATTTATTTAAATGTGATTCTTTTAAACTATTCTCAGTATTCATCTTTTACACGTACCATTAGCTAGAAAGAAAAGCATCTCAAAAGGCAAAGCAGAAAAAGTTAACGAGGATGATTCTTTCAAATAAGACTTGGAATGGTTTCCAGGACTCTAAATTTTCAAAGGACATTAGCTAAAACCCATGGATAAAACTTTCATGTGATTTCTTTCAGATTCAGTGTGTGTAATTCAGTAAGATAGTTATCAAATCACATCAAGAAACATTTTTTCCAACTACAATCAACCCTTTTCCCTTTTTATTCTATAAAATCTTTGATAATTTATATATCCTATTAACAAAGATTAAAATAACATGCTGGCTGCCTTATCAAGTAGTTTTTAGCTATACATATATATATATACATTTTTCTTTCATTAAATATATAGCAAAAGTGACTAATACCACTAAAAGCATGCTGCCTGCCTTATCAAGTAGTTTTTAGCTATACATATATATATATATACATTTTTCTTTCATTAAATATATAGCAAAAGTGACTAATACCACTAAAAATGCAGTCCCAATAAAAATTGCATGTCATATGTTTAAAATTTATTTTTCAAAATTTTTATATATTTGTTATTTTGAACTGGATTTAATTTATGTAGTTTTGATCAAATGTACTAATAAGAGTTGTAATGGTCACTCTTTCCAGAATATTTTCAATATCTAGAGGTTTATGATCACAAGAAATAAATTCTAAAATTTCAAATATAGATAAATGTGTCATAGATATACTTTTTTATATGTATGATATATATGTTATATACAATAATACTGCAAAAAGGTTGTGGAAAAATAGAATTGAAAGATAATACAAATCTTCCAAGAGCATTTTGAGGTACTCTCGTGTGCATATGTGTATGTGTGTATGCATATATATGTGTGTGTATACGATTATAAGAGACTTTCGAATAAAAAACAACACTAGGAATCACATAGGAAATACAAGGAAAGATGTAACTATTTGAACATTAAAGAAGACACTGTTCACTTATTTTCGAAATAGGTGATGATGGGTATCAAATCATTATAGTGTTTAGAGTCCACTGAATACATTTGAAAGAGCAATTTAAAAGTTCTATTTTTAAATGGCAATATGTACACCATGCAGAAATCATACCCCTTAAAACATTTAAACTTACAAAAGAAAAAAATTAGATGTCAATTTTAAAATGTGCAAATGAGCACAGAATTTTCCGAATGTATTTCTAGTGGAAAGAGAGCAAAAGAATGTGAAGACCATGGTCAGGGAGAACTCCCTGCAGGCAATGCTCTCTCTCAGGTTCCTGTGAGGCAGACCAGGCCTGAGATGGTCCAGCCTCTGCAATCTTCTCTGTTTCCTGAGACTCGAAGGGGCTTGAATTTAAAAAAAAAAAAAAAAAGACTAGAAGGATATGAGCTGGCACGTTTGCAGTGTATCCTTGTTTATTTCTTGGTGGCAAAATTAAGAATAATTTTTAAAATTTTCTTCATTTTTGTATTATTTTATAATATGGTTGTATATCACTTCAAAATAAGAAAAAAGAGGTTATTTTTGATGGGTAGAAGAAGCAGACATAGCAGGAAAGCTCACCTCCCAGACTCTAATTTCTCCAGCCCTGTTGGGTCCCACCCCATTGTAAACTGAGGCTGGGAGGCTGGGAACAGATTCAGTGTCACGGTAGCCATGGACAGTGGGAAAACATAGTTTTCCAAAGAGCTTACACACAAAGGCCGTGGCTGCTCCCCTCACGTGAGACTGTTCTTACCTCCACTGCCCAGACTAGTCTCAGAGAATAGAATATTGGTTTTAATGCTTGATATCTGGTGGAAGAGAAAACATAATGCTTTTTTGTTTTGTGTTTGTAAAAGGCTTTAGAAAAAAAAAAAGGCAAGAACTTCTCTTTCTCCTTAGGCAACACAAGGACCTTTCAAGTCAGGTTTCTAAACAGAAATACTACTGATTGTCAAGTTCTAGGATATACTTTAAAAAATACTTTTAAGACAGCTACTCTCTGCTGTGGAGATGACGGTATCCCCTTTGCCTATTTTTGCTTTTGTTGCCTGTGCTTCAGAAGTCTTCTCCATAAAATTTTTGCTTAGAACAACATCTTGGAGTGTTTCCCCTGTATTTTCTGCTAGTAGTTGTACAGTTTCGGGTCTTACATTTAAGTCTTTAATTCATTTTGAGTTGATTTTGGTATATGATGAGAAATGGGGGTCTAGTTTCTTTCTTCTGCATATGGATATCCAGTTTTTCCAGCACTGCTTATTGAAGAGGCTGTCCTTTCCCTAATGTATGTTATTGGCACCTTTTTCAAAAATCAGCTGACAGAGTGAAGAGGCAATCAGCAGAATGGGAAAAAAATATTTGCAAACTATTCATCTGACAGAGGATTAACATTCAGAATATACAAGGAACTTAGCACAGCAGCAAAAAAAAAAATAATAATAATAATGATAATGATAAGTAATAATCCAATTTAAAAATGGCGTAATAACTTCGTATAGCATACATTATACGAAGTTATACGAAGGCACAGGATGTCTCCCCAAGCTCATACTGGAACTTAACCCCCAGTATGGTGGAAGAAGATGGGTGATTGGATCTCAAGGACTGTGCCCTTGTGAATGGATTGATCCATTCATGAAGTAATGGATTGATGGCTTAATGGGTTGTCATGGGCATGGTTCTGATGGCTTTATAAAAAGAGCATGTGAGAAGGTTAACTCTCTTGCTCATGCCATCCTCACCATGTGATGGCCTTGGTCACCACAAGACCCTGTAGAGAGTTCCCACCCAGAAAAGGGCCCTCACCAGATATGCCCCCTGGATTGTGGACTTCCCAGCCTCCAAAACTGTAAGAAACAAATTTCATTTCTTTATACATTGCCCAATTACGGGTATTCTGTTATCAACAGAAAATGGACTAATACAATGACAAATGCTAGCAAGGATGCAGAGAAAAGTGAACTCTTATACATTGTTGGTGGGAATGTAAATTATGTTAATTAGTACAGCCATATGGAAAACTGTATGGAGATGCCACAGAAAACTATAAATAGAACTACCATATAATCCAGCAGTCTCATTGCTGGGTATTTATCCAAAGGAAAGGAAATTAGCATACCAAAGAGATATTTGCACCCCCATGTTTATTGTAGCACTATTGAATTAACCATCTGTCCATCAACAGATGAATGGATAAAGAAAATATGGTATATCTTCACAATGGAATACTATTCAGTCATAAAAAATGAATAAAATCCTGTCAATTGCAGCAACATGGATGAGCCTGGAAGACATTATGTTAAGTGAAATAATTCAGGCACAGGAAGAGAAATATCACATGTTCTCACTCGTGTGAGAATTAAAATAAAAACAAGTTGAGCTTATAGAAGTAGAGAGTAGAACTGTGGTTACTAGAGGCTGGGAAGGGGAGGGTGGAGGAAGGACAGGGAGAGGTTGGTTAAGGGATACAAAAATCACAACTAGGTAGGAAAAATAATTAAGTTCTGGTGATCTACAGTAGTGCTAGGCATCTATAATTAACAACAATTTATTGCATGTTCTCAAATGGCTAGAAGAGAGGAGCTCAAATGCTCTCATCACAAGGAAATGATAAATTTTTGCAATGATGAATATGCTAATTACCCTTATTTGATCATCCCACATTGTATACATCTACTGAAATATAACTCTGTACTCCATAAATATGTACAATGTGTCAATTAAAAAATAAATAATTAAAAATAAATAAATAAAATTGCCACCCTCTTTGAACAGTAAACTAACTTAAATTTGAAAATGACTTTTTTTTAGTGATTATGCATCTTCATGCAGCGGGAGGGAGGTCTGGGAGGAGTTGGGTGGGGGACATGGGGAATAATTGCTATTTGTGGTAATGGACTTGCTGATAGTATTGATCTGATCATCACATCTTGGGCACAGGTAGAGAGTCAGTTTTGTGCCCCATGAAAATGATTTTTTAAAAGACATTAAGAATAATATGCTATAAAGAGACTTTTGTTTTCAGAGAGATTTATCGTCTCTTTGCCTTTTAACCTTCACAGAGGCAGGGCATTAACAATGGCAGCTCCCATTTAGAGGAGCTAAGTAACTGCTGAAGACAGTGGCACTAATTGAGAAATCACGAATGGAGGGAAAGTACTTCATCCATATACCTCACACTTACATGAGCAGAAAAAACACGTGTGATGAACAAATAAAGGAATGTCTGGATCTCTAAATCCTCATAATCCTATGGGGGTCTCCACACTTTGCAAAGCACTTGGGGGCAATGAAGAGTTCACATCCTGGTTAGACAGGATTCTCTGAGCCACTGGCCTGCACCTCACTCCATGAGGTCATGCCTAACATAATGGTTATTACACACAGGTCTTTACTCTCCCATTAGATTACAAGCTAATTGAGGGCAGGATTATTGACTGAATGATCTTTGTATTTTGCATGTATCTCCATCCTCATCTTCAGCTATTCCCAATACAATATTTGATACAAAACAGGAACTTTGTAGGCAAGTGAATGAATGAACAAATAAAGAATGTAATAACTTTCAGTGGTTCAGAGCAAGTGTGTAAACAAGAACACAATAAAGGAAACTAAAATGTTAAAGCCTAACCAGCGAGATGACCAAAACTTAAATACAGATTTTAAAAAATATTAATCAGATTTCAAAGAAACTGCTTTGACGTGAACCTGGCAAAGTTCCCTGAAACACTAAGTCCTAGGAGTCAAGTGAAAAGTAGGAGGGAATCTGAGACAAGGTTAGAAAGGATGAGTTGCTCGTGCTGCACTCTTAGCTCCAGGTAGCCAGAGGAAAAGCACCTTCCTCCATCGTGGAAGCCAAGCACATACTGAGCATCTCAGCAGCCATTTACCTTCTCCTCCCCTCCCTGGATAGATAGGACCTGAGGATAAATGGGCCCATGACATCCCACACTGGGATGTAATACTGTTCTTTCAGTAACAGTGGCACCAAGAAGCTTCCCAGGAGAGACTGGGCTGCAATCTCCCTAGGCTTGGAGAGTAGAGACAAGCTTTCTCACAGCATATAGGCTAGAGAAAAAAAAAACAAACTGTATATATTCGTGTAAGACACTGTACTCTATGAATCAGATGTGATTCCAAGCCACATATAGTTTAGTAAAGGAGAAAAGCACATCATATACAATGATAATGCACGGTAGGACATTATGAGCACTATAAGATAGGTCAGATAACCCATGGAGGGAGTTTAGAGGTGTGTGTGGGATGACCTTGGGCTAGGAACCTGAGTTTTCATCCTTTCCAACGTCCGTTCTGTATGGACGCAACACAGTCCATACAGATAAAAGCAGCATCTGACTATTTATCTCTCCAGATTCCTTTCATTAAGAGATCGATGGCTCAACGTTCTATGTGTCTGCTTCTTTCATATCTACAACTTTTGCTTTTGCTGTTACCCTGACCTAAAAACAGCAGCATCTGACTATTTATCTCTCCAGATTCCTTTCATTAAGAGATCGATGGCTCAACATTCTATGTGTCTGCTTCTTTCATATCTACAACTTTTGCTTTTGCTGTTACCCTGACCTAAAATATATTTTCCTCATTCTCTGCCTTCCAAAATCCTACTCATTCTGCCATATACAACTGAAATGTCATCTCACATGTAATTTCCCTGAAGCCTAATAGGAATTAAATATTGCTTTCTCTGAATTTCTCCAGCACATTTCCCATACCTCTGCCTAGTACTTTCGTTTTGCATTATCCCATATTTATTCCTGAATGCATCAGTCTCTCAAGTCAAACTGTGACTTCCTTAAGTTTGTTCATCTTTTTGACCTCAGCAGCATCTATTACCATGCTCTGAACATAAAAAGTAGCATTTTATAGAAGAACTCGGGTTTTAGAGTGCAGCACACCTGGATTCTGATGTCAGCTGTGTTATTTACCAGTTGTTGATCTCGGGCCTTACTTAACCTTTCTATACCTCCATTTCTCCATCTGAAAAGGAACTAATCATATCTTCTCAAGGTTGTGATAAGGATTACACATACCAAAAGTAAAATATCTTGTAGATAGTAAAACACCACTAAACGGTAGCAGTCACAGCTTTTACTACAATAAGTATAATAAATAACCTGTTGAATAGACATATAAAATCACCAAGTGTCCTCAGTAATCAGTACAGTGCTGAGCACATCATGGAAGCTTGTAATACAACTTGACTTTGACTTGTGGAGGGTGAGGTTCCTATTGTTAATGACCTACCTTGAACTCTTTCTCAATGTTGGCCAGAACTGCCAGCTCATTGCTAAGTTCTAAAGCCGTCATGACTGGATCTTCACTAGACAATGACAGGTAAGATGGACTTGCCAGGCCTTTATAGGCATTAATCCTAGATCTGGAGTGGCTAAAGGAGTCATGCTTTTGTTTCTGGTTGCATTCACTGCACTTGCAGAAATAATCATGAGGCCGTTCAATCCGAGCACCCTTCCGCAGTAGGGTGTGCACAATTTCATATTCCTGGCAGTGGGCAGCCAGAATGATTGGAGTCACATCATGGGAGAACCGTGTCCCATCTTCATCATAGGCATAAAAATCATCTTGCTGGAGTTCAGATTGGCTAGGGCTGGTTGCTAACCTCTTGCCTTCAGCAAAAGCTGGATGACTGAGAATTGCTTCCACAATCCGAACATAACCTTTACTAATAGCTAGAAGCAAGGCATCCCCAACCCGAGAAAGGTTTTCTTTCTTGAGAAGCAGCTCTGTAATTTCCAGGTGCTCGTTGGCCACTGCCAACTGCAGGGCATTCTGGCCCATGTAATCCACACAGTTAACATTGAGGGAGAGGCATTCTTCAAGCATCTTGCGCACCACTGGGATGTTGCCATATTCTGCTGCATCTAAAAAGCGTTCCTCCTCAATAGATAGACTTGTTGAGTGATCATTAAACATGTATGCTGGTCCTCGATTAGCTAACCTTCTCCCCTTCTCACGGAGAACTGTCTGCCGCCGATGGGCCAATCTGTTGTCGGAGCCCCGGCTGCAAAAAAACAGAAAGATTGTGAACAAATCATATTAAGAGTGTTTTAGTGTGCTGAATGAACTGCCATTCATCTAATGCAATCCTCAAATATATTAGATATTGTCTCATCCTCTCTAGACCTGCTACATTATAAAATAAAGATGCATTAATTTGTTAATGAATTCTAATTACTTCTCCTTTAAGAAAGCCAAGCACTTTTCAAAGTTTAACACTCCAACTTGTGGAGGAGTCTGGCAATTGCCATAATCTCTCTGTGCCATTTACAGAGAGATTAATACTAGGGTATTTCAAAAAGTTAATGGAAAACTAGAAATTAAAAGATAATACGAATATTTCCACAAACTTTTTGAAGTTTCTTATATGTTTTTCTCAATCATAGATGTGTTGAGAAACCTCATATGTGTTTCTCAACCACAGATTGGTATAGATCTATGAAAGACAAACTCTCCTGCCCATAATCCATATCTAAATATGATTAAGAGTGTGAAACTACTTTCTGAAAAAGTAGAGACAATAGCAAATCCACTCAAGTCAACACATATTTATTGAGTCTCTCAAATGTCAAGGCCAGGGACTATATGAGTATATTTCAAAAAGTTCACGGAAAGATTCATATTACCTTTTAATTCTATTTTTCCATGAACTTTTGAAGTCCCCTTGTATTAGGCCCTGGAAAATCAATAGTGCAAAAAAAGATACCTTTCTACCCTTACAAATATACCTTATAGTCTACAGGGAGAAATGGGCAATTAGCACACTGCCTTGTTATCAGTTATTCGTCATGATGAGCCTATAGCAGGGGCATCTTACCTGGCTTCTGAGAGAAAATGACATGCTGACAATAGAGATGAGTAAGACTCAGGTGACTGTGTTTGGAAGACTGTGACAGGGATCAGGTGCAAGTGGAATGCCTTCTCCAGCAGAAGGACCCACTAGATGCTAGAGCAAGACTTTCATTATCACGGACAATAATGTTTGGACTCTGTTGTCCTAAAAAATCACTAGAAACTTGAGAAGACGGTGACCAAGGTGCCAGGTGGGAAGAAGAAACATTACTGTGATGGAGACCATGGTCAAAACAGTGGCCAGTCTCCAATGTAGGCCTTCAATCTGTGACAAAGAGGGAAAGTGACTCTTCCTCTGATCAAAATGTTACCATGGGGATTTTTTTTTTCCTTATTGATTCTTAACATTATGTTTTAAGGTCTTTTTGAGCTTGAAGGATTCTCATTAAAAGTAGAGGTTCAAGCCTTATCACTATCACTAACTGGGAATCCTTTAAAGAGGGCAAGTTCTCACAGAATTAGGGAAGGTCCAAGTTATGAGGGATCCTGAAAAGACAGAAAAAGGTATGACAGATGAGGATTGTTTCCTCTCCTCATAAGTGTTCTAAGGGTCATCTCTATTTCTAAGGGTCATCTCTATAAAGACTGTCACAACTTCCAAGTAGAAAGAGAACAAAAATGGATCCAAAGTCCCCATAAGCCATCTTCCCCTCCAATGTCGCCAGATCTAAAGAACCTAAATCTATTTCCCTGCTAGCCCTTATCCATCTAGACACCAAATGTCTAGACAATGTTGTTGGTGGCAGTGTGATGTCCAGCAATACAAAAGAGACCAGTAAAATCAGAGCAACTCACAAATAGATTTTATGGTTCTCCAAGGTGCTTGAAGAGTATGTTGCCATATTCACAAATATTTTTCATAGATTTTCACTTAATGACTGTTCCTCTGGCTATCCAAGGCCTCTTCAAAACCAACTAAACCGACGTTTTATTAAAGACTTAACTTTGTGCATTTAAACAGTGACATCAAGGGCTACCAGCCAGACATATGATGTGATACAAATAATTTCTAAGATGGATCTTTAGATTATGCATATGTAACTTTTATTAAGTAATTAGGGAATGGTTTCTATAATTATCTTGTTCTGTACAGCTATTATTTTGGTTTTTACTCCATGTTTAATTTTATCAAAGTTATATATGTGCATATTTTAAGGACTCCATAATCTTGTTACAAAAACAGCAGGCCCTTGTCTCTCATTCTCCTCATTTCCTGAGCCCCAGAGTCAATAAATTTTAATTCAACTATTTTAGCTGTTATTTAAAAATTTAAAGCCTGAGCTTCCGGTCAAGATGGAGGAACAGACAGTCCCCAGCATAATTCACTCCCTCAAATCAACCAATTTACAACTATAAAAAAGCAACGACAGCCAAGCTGGGGCCTCTAGAGCTCAGAGGAAGAGGAAGAGAGATGTATGGAGTTCATGAAGGTGGGAGAAGCCACAGTGAGAGAAAGAAAAAACTGCTCTGACCATTTCAAGCTCTTGCTGTGTCCAGGCTGGAGCTGCTCAGCGCATGAAGCAGGAGCTGGCAAAAGCCACAGCTGTGCCCTTCAGATGAAGTTGCTTGGAGGTGGCAGGGGAGAAGAGGGCCTTGGTGGCCCCAGGACAGCAAGACCACTAATAAGGTTCCCATGGATCCACATAGAAGTGAGAAGCCACAACAACTGAAAAAATGAACCACTCAGACTCTGGTGAGTCATTGCAAGGGACCAGCCCACAACCCATCCCATGGGAAGTGTTTGCAGTACGGGTGGTGGGGGAGACGGGCCCACTGGGAGAACACTGGGGCATAGCAAGGTCAGCTGATCTGCACCCCAATCACAGTAGGACCACTCAGGGGAGACTGGTCAGGAATATAGAATTGCATGGGGTGCAGCTTGATGAAAAGACTGAGGCCCAGAACAAAGTTTCTACACAACCCAGATGTACCGAATCTCTCGAGAGCAGAAGTACCTATAAAGTCAACCATTAAAACCTGAGCTGCACAAAAAGCCTTCTCCAGGGAAAAAACCTTCTGCAGAGAACCTGCAACAAAGCAGCAATTTAGCTCAACCACAGAGCTCAAGTACTGGTCCCCACAGGAAGTTC
>NW_007731810.1:16224-44098 GCF_000696425.1 Galeopterus variegatus | reverse complement strand
AGTGCAGAGTTTAAATGGTGGGAACAGCAAATAATCCAACACAGAAATGAAAGAAAAAACACAGCACCCACAACCAGAGACAAAGTTTCATATTAACTAGTAAAGGTCTCATTTCACCAGAGAACACCTATAATACCTAGAAGGACCAGAAGTCCCCTGGGCTACCAAGCCAGAAAGGGAAGAGGGCCAGGGGCCTTAGCAATGCTCTCTGACACTCCCAACCAATCCCAGGGTGGGGGACGAGGGCCTCCACATGACCCCCTGACACATGCAGACACCCCAGTGGTGACCACCAAACCACCACAGGAAGCTATCTGGGCTCTCCCAGCCAAGGCAATGGGGGGCCTCGGTGGGGGACGAGGGCCTCCACATGACCCCCTGACACATGCAGACACCCCAGTGGTGACCACAAAACCACCACAGGAAGCTATCTGGGCTCTCCCAGCCAAGGCAATGGGGGGCCTCGGGCCTCAGCCATGCCACCCCGACATGTGCAACCAGCCCAACAATGACCACCAAACTGCTGCAGGAAGCACCCTTGGCTCTCCCAAGTCAGGGCAGTGGGAGGCCTTGGGCCTCAGTCATACCCCCCTGACATATGCAACCAGCCCAGCGATGACCACCAAGCCACAGCAAGAAGGGCCCCAGGTACCCTGAGCTGGGACAGTGGTGGGTGACGGCTTTCGCCATACCCCCCTGACATCTGCACCCAGCCCAGCAATGGCTAAGCCACCTTTGGAAGTCCCCCAGTCTCCCCTATGGGAATGAGGCGGGTGCCACAAGCCTCAATACCACCCCTCCTCCTTCCTCCTTCTTCCATCCCATTTATTTCCCCTTTTCCCTCTCCCCCTCCCTCCTAACTCTCTGCAACAACATCCTAGAATGTAAAAAATAATATTAATAAAATTACATTTTCTTTCAAAAAAAAATTTTAAGCCTTATATTCATATAGGTTGGTTATATTGCTATTTCTTGGTTTTTCAGTTTGGCATTACCCATGGACTTCCCATCATGAGAGTTGAGGGCGTAGCTCTCTTTCACAATCCCACACCATATCCTCATTCTCTTCTCATACCCACACCCACACAGACACACACTTCATGGTCCCTTATCATTCTAGTACAGTTATGACTTTTTGAAGATAACTATTTACTGCTTACGCCATGACAATGCAAATGCTAGTCATAGCTAAGACAAGTAAGTAAACTATGCAGTCTCTTCTGGATCAGCTTCCCTCTGACCTGAAAACCAGTAGTTAAAAATTCTCTTCATTGCTTAATACTCTATGTACATATGACTAATTCAGCCATATTCTCTTCTCCTTCAATGTAAATCTATTTTAATACATTCAACATATTATATGGGGTTTTTATGTTGTTTTTTGTTTTTTTAATTTTGCCTTTTTGAAGAATCTCTCCTGTAGTCCTCTGATATGCTAATCTGGACCAGTCGCCACCAAGATTTCATACACATGTGCTGTCTTCAAATCTTTTTGGTATCATTCCAAGGATTCTCTGCTTTGCTTTTGTGTTGGGTTCCTCGTTTACCATATCCCAGATCTTTCTGTTTCTTAGTTCCTCCCTTATTCTAGTACAGCACATCCTCCACTAGCTGACTGACAAAGCATACACGGGAGGTAAATTTTTTGAGACATTGCTGTCTAAAAATGACTTTGTCCTATATCTGAACTTAATTGACAGTTTGGCTGGGTAGAGAGCTCTAGGTTGACAATGATTTTGAAGGCCTTGCTCTGTTAAATTATAGATTTTTGCAGTTACTCTTGAGAAGTATGATGTAATTTTTATTCTGGTGTCTTAAAATTACAAAATTGCTTATTGGAGGGAGTATCTTTTTCTTTATAGTGCTGGGCACTCAGTAAGCCCTTTTAATCTGGAAAAAAAATGTCCTTTTTGAGAAATACTTTTACCCTATTCTCTGATAATTTTGTTTCCTGCTTGCAATGTTCTGTTTCTGGAACTCTTTCTCTTTGGATATTGGACATTCTGATTTTCCTTTAACTTTTTATCTTTTCTCTTATATTCCAATTATTTATCTTTTTGGATTACATTCTGGGAGATTTCTTCAACTCTGTCTTCTAATACATCAATTGAAATTTTTTCTGCTATTATATTTTTAATTTTCAAGAACATCTTTTTGTTCTTCAAATGTTTCTTTTTATAACATATTTCTTCTTTCAAAGATGCAACATCTTCTCTTATCTCTCTGGGGACATTAGTGATAAAGTCTGCACAGATCACACTTCAGAGAGCTTATCCTTGCCTCTATATATTTGTTTGCTTTGGTCTCTGTATTTTATATTAGAGTTTTTCCTTAAATAGCTAATGATTCTTAGTAGATATTCTTTTTCACTTTTTAAAGAAATATTTCTTTGAATGTCTTTTGCAAGAGAGTGCAATTTTCCCTTATAAGAACTAGACTATAGCTAATGATTCTTAGTAGATATTCTTTTTCACTTTTTAAAGAAATATTTCTTTGAATGTTTTTTGCAAGAGAGTGCAATTTTCCCTTATAAGAACTAGACTGAATCTAATGGTTTTAGCAAAAGGTGATTGTTGAGTTAGAGGTGAGTTTGCAGAAGAGCAGCATTATTTCTGAGTTAACAGAATGGATGAGGTAGAAGAGACAGGAGGTCGCTAAGGTTTGACACATGAGCAACCCATTCATCATCTTTCATATGAAATTCTTAAACCTCTTCTCCTCTTTTCTGGCTTCTAATAACCTTGTTAGCTTTTCACTTCCTTTCTTGTCTTCTGTATTTATTACTTTTCATAGTCTGTTGCAGACAAGAGGAAGCTAAAAGTTTAGGGGGAGAGGAGGTATATGCTGAACATGGAGNGTCGCTAAGGTTTGACACATGAGCAACCCATTCATCATCTTTCATATGAAATTCTTAAACCCCTTTTCCTCTTTTCTGGCTTCTAATAACCTTGTTAGCTTTTCACTTCCTTTCTTGTCTTCTGTATTTATTACTTTTCATAGTCTGTTGCAGACAAGAGGAAGCTAAAAGTTTAGGGGGAGAGGAGGTATATGCTGAACATGGAGAATGCTTTGGAAAAGAAAAAAATGTAAAATTAAGGTAGAAATTAGCTGGATCAGGGGATTTTTAAGAGTTAGATGCAAGTACAGGGAGTGAGAACTTGCAAAAATGTTCACGTGTAACTAAAAAAAATGACACAAAATAATACCAAGTAACAAAAAATCAAGAACCAAGCCTCTTTTTTGTTCTTTTTCATCCATTAAAATGGGAAAAATAATTATCCCAGTCTATCTCAAAGGATTATTTTCAGAGTCAATTGAAGTTATAAATATGGAAAGCACTTAAATTTAGATTTCATTGTTTTTACAACCACAGGAATATTCACTTATAGGAACAAAAAGGACACTTGAACTGTATCACTTTTCAGCTATTATTCAGTTAGAAGACCCATGAAAAAGACAAGGGCTGGGATGGTAACTAATGTATGTGGTTTTGTCTTGTTAAAGAAAAAAATTATAATCAACAACTTTACTTATAACTCAATTTCTAANGTTTTGTCTTGTTAAAGAAAAAAATTATAATCAACAACTTTACTTATAACTCAATTTCTAATCTGGTTTTCAAGGTTTTATTGGTTCATACAATACTTCTTAGTTTACACTGAGCTACAATAAGCCTAAGTCACGACATATTTGTGATTAATGATTTTAATGCCCATTTATTTGAATAACGGCAAGTTCTATCTTGGCAAGACACTAATCCTAATGATATGCCCTTTTCCCTTCTAAAGTACTATATGGCTTTCATAACTATAACTTCCATCCTCTTCGAAGGAATAGCAAAGACATTTCCATAGAAAATGTTGGGGGGTTTTTCCCCATTTTAAAGCATTTCCTGTCTTGATCGTTGTGGCTACAAATATTAATTATACACAGTAACATTAATTTTGGATACATTTTTAAAGGCCTGGATGACCACATCTCTTTAGCACTCTGTCAACAGGAAAGCCAGATACAGAATGTTTATATAGGCATTTTTGGTTGCTTTTTAGAAAGACAATAAATGCACACACAATGNAGAATGTTTATATAGGCATTTTTGGTTGCTTTTTAGAAAGACAATAAATGCACACACAATGAGGTCAGTACCCTGTGCATGAGTAGTTAAAGTGAAAGCTGCTTGCATGTTGACAGAACAAAATGCATGCTTTGCTGCTCTCCTTTTTTTTTTCTATTGAAATGTAATTGATCGTTAAGTATCTGTGGGGTACAGAGTTGAATATTAGTACCTGTGTGCAATATGTGATGCTCAAATCAGTATAATTCGTATATTCAGCATTACACAATGTAATCATTTTTTGCTGCTCTCCTTGTCTTTCTTAACTGCGCTCTAGAAAAGCAGCAAAAGATTCTACATGTATTTTTCGTCACAAGTAGTGTCACTTAATCCCTGATTTTCATACGCAAAAGCAAAATGCATAAAACAAATTTTAAGCAACAAACACTGACAACCTTTCAAGAAAGATACTGTATGTTACTAGGTTACATTACCTCTCTGAAAATGGATTTTATAAAACTATTGTAGAATTGTACATTAATAGCAAATTAATGTAGAAAAAAAATCTATTAAAAAGAGAAACAACTCAGTTTGCAGCACTACATCAGCAAAAGAGATATTTTCTTTTTGGCTAAAGGGCACACTTTTACAGTCTGTGCTTCTCTTTAAGAAAAATATTAAGAAATTTTCTTCATCTATTTAGCCACATTTAGCATGGTAAAAAGTTTAGTAAACTACATTTTCATGTCTTTTTCTTTAAGTTTGTTTTATCACAGTATATAAATACCAGTTCTAAGAAAGACGGTAATTAGCTACTGCCCCCATGGCACTCAAATATCAATTAGGTCATGAAACCAAGTTTTTACATACCTCATTTTCCTGACTGTTTTGTTCGCAAAATAGTCCCAGTTGCTCCAGATAGTGAGAGATAGAATAATCCATCTCTGTTGAAAATGCCAGCAACACAAATTAGCTTCTGAGTAGAATGGACTATGTGCTTGAGTCCAGAGCATGTGTGGTAATTTTCTCTACTTCCTGTTCAAATATGATGCACTTTCATCAAATGGAACTGTTCCTATACCAACTAAGCTCTATACTTAGTACCCAGCTTCGGTTTTACTTCTTGCTTCAGAAATTTTTCCAAATATTTGAATTAATGCACAATTCTACTTAAAAGTAGAAGTGTTAAAAATGTAAATGGCATGTAACTATTCCAGGCAGCATCAAGAACCACCATAGTAGGCTTCTTAGATTCATCCTAGAAAAGTAGAAATAAAGGTACTTCCAGAATATATGTTTTATTACAAGCAGTATTATCCATGGGAAGAATTAGACTTGGGATATTTAGTGATTAATGATCAATACAAATAGCACATTTGCAGACAACTACAGGAGGATGAATGATGGAAGTAGTTTTATTCCGATTTTATAACACTGAGACTGTTTTCACTCTGTCTACTTAATCTCTGGCCACATACCCCAAGCCCTTCCTCCGAAGCTGAGAAAACAGTGAACAGTCAGAGTGGTTTTCCTCAGTCCCATGAGAGTCAGGACTATTCAGCCTTATTTACCACTAAACTCACCACTTTTAGCCAGGAGGATGAATGATGGAAGTAGTTTTATTCCGATTTTATAACACTGAGACTGTTTTCACTCCGTCTACTTAATCTCTGGCCACATACCCCAAGCCCTTCCTCCGAAGCTGAGAAAACAGTGAACAATCAGAGTGGTTTTCCTCAGTCCCATGAGAGTCAGGACTATTCAGCCTTATTTACCACTAAACTCACCACTTTTAGCCGAGTGGCACATTGTAAGCACTAAATACATAACTGCCGAATGCACGGATCCCTTCCCTCAAAGGAATAAAGTTCAAAGCCTGTTTGTTCCCTATTAACCTTATAGCAAATCACTACAATATACAACCCTACAAACAAAAAAGGAGCAAAACATAAATGTTGAACCACAGTGTGTCCTGGTGTATATTTAATATTTTATATTCATTTCAAATAGACAGCAAGCTCAATAAGGAAAACAGTAGAAAGGCATATTTTTTAATGGCATCCTTGTGACTTGCCCCTGAAACAGAAGAGATTTTCCTGTCCTTAAAGGCAGAACTAATAACCCCTCACTGCTCCTGCTCTCTCTGCCTGTTCCTGACATTGCACATAGAGCATGACCACTCATTTTCACAATGCACTACTGAAGTCCTTTAACTTCTAGATAGTTCTCTAGATAGCAGTACTTCATTCTGATTCTATTAACTTCAATTTCCCCATGACCTCCTCTCATTTTATCAAATACTAAATTTCTGTTTGATCAGTCACACTCCATCACATCCTGCCTTGGTCCTCCAAGATATGAGCTTTTGCTGCTTGTCACTTTCAGCTGGGAGCCAGCCAGTGTTTCTGAAAACTATCTTGTGCCTGTCACATATTTTTGGTTGGTTAGTTTTTACCATCAATGGGTATCTTATTTGTATAAATTAGAAACCTAACTGTGTGAGAATGAAAACATGAGTAAATAATGGAACAGTTAAAGAAACTTGGCTTTTTATTAAACAACTATGTCTGAAATGTCATTGCTCCTCTTCAGCCTCCGGTTTGTGGTTTAATTTGTTTTGTGTGTCATGTTTTCCTTTTTTGAAATGCTCTTTGGTAGAGCTCAGGCACAGTCATATATTTTGATCTATTTTAATAGAATACTCTTCAGAATATTAAAAAGTTTATGTGTAATACAAGCAAAACACATCCCAATTATCTCATCAAAAGAAAAGGTTTAAACCCTTTGCTTCTATTTATCAACAACTGTCACAGTCCTGTGTATTACACAAGCATATTTTCCCATTCCACAAATAACTTCTGTATAGGACAGATTCTGGGCAGGAAAAAACATAGTGCACTGCAATTGGATAATCTGAGGAGTTTAATAAAGGGACTCTAGGAGCATGAGGACAGGGATTTGGAAAACCCAACATGGCATCATGCAGTGCCCACATCTAGGACAATGTAGGCTTACACCTGAAGGGACATAAGGAGGGAAGGGCCATTTGACAGAGACTCTGACCTTTGCTAGGGGGTAAGAGCCAATTGTCAAGGAAAGAGCCAGAAGAATTGCTTCCCTGACTTCACTCTCCTGCCTTCTGATATCCCATAGGTGCCTCCCATGGGCTGGACCCAACCCAAAGCCTAAAGACAAAGGAGCCCATGGATACAGTCTACACAGGTTTACATTGACACTGTCCCTCTAGGAAGGGGAGAGTGTGCAAAGGGTAGAGAGTAGACCAGGAAGACCAAGCCAACACCACCCAGCACAAGCTCTATAAGTGAATTTGACTTTACCACAATTACCTCCTTCAGAAATTCCTGATGAAAACATACGCAGAGAAAATGGTAAGTGCATTTTTTATTATGAGTCACTGATGCATCATCGGCTCTCACCTTTCTGAGCTTATTTTTCCCTTCTGTGAGCTATCTGTCAGGAAAGACACCCACATTCAAGTTCAGGCAGTCCATTATCTTAAAAAATAAGGCTGTAACTAAGATTCATCCACCTGAATGTTAAGTTGATGTTCATATGAGGGTTGAACCATAGGATGAGCCACTCTGATTCTGAGGCTGAGACTAAGGGTAAACTGATGTCATAGAAACATGAAAATGGGTGTGAAGAGCACAAGCTGAAGCTGCTGATTTCTAGAGATAACAGTGCTAAAGAAATGGAAGTCCATGATAGGTCTGGAACATGATCTCAACCTCTGCTACAGGGGCTAGATCCAAACGCTCACAGTACAGGAGTCAGTCTATAAGATACTGCCATGTGTAAGAGAATACACATACAGACAGTAAGAGAGTTGGAACTTGCACTACATAGTTTTTATTTATTGAAATCAAAATTGTGGAATGCCTTTCTTTGCTGATGGGGTATGATTTTAAACACCATTACCAAAACTCACAGCCACCACTGGGATGTTAACAGTTCATTCATTCATTCTTTCTTTCGTTCATCAGTTCAGATATTTACTGAACATCCACATCAATGTGTTCCAGGCACTGTGCTAGGCACATGGGGCAATGCAGCAGGGAAAGACAGGGTATGGCAGAAAAGAGAGAGGTAAACAAAATGTTACAGGGTGATGAGTGTTATCAAAGGAGAAGTCGTGTGTTATATAAGTGAATAGCAAGCAGTTTTCAACCCAGTCTGGGGGTCAAGGAAGGCCTTCTGAGGAAATGTCACTTAGTCTAAGAACAAGAGTTGGCTGGAGGAAGGAAGAGGAGAAGCAGCCCTCCAGGCAGAGAAAACCATGCTTGTATAAGTCAGTCGTGCAGAAAAAACTGAAAAATGTCCCTTATATCTGGAACAGGCAGAAGTTCATCCCCAAAGGGGATTTCTAGTTCCTGGCTTGGTTTAACTGAAAATCTAGGGCTCAGGGTTAGAAATTGAACATTCTTTGATGTTAACTTATCCACCCTCAGTGAAAATGAAATATAACATTGTGGTGGAGTTTGGTTTTAAGCATATAGTTGTGTCAAGTAAATTATAAGTTTACTATATGTTTATTCCTATTTTTCTAGCTTTATAAATAAAACTGTTGGACAAACTCTTATTTACACAGATATTATATTAGTTTGACTGGAACTGGGAGGATGAAAACTAGTGGATTATACTAAAAAGCATATGTACTTCACAGGGCCTGGTTTTCCAAAGCCTTGCAGTTTCAAATATTGACCTTGCAAGGATAGGAAATTCTCCTCAGGCTATAAGTCTCTGTTGCAAGATAAGAATAGTGGCACAGCAGTTTGCTGGCTCAAAGACAGACTAGTTACCGGTTGTTATGCAAAGATACTGAGAAATTGCTATAGGAAGGAACGTTTGCTAAGATCAAACTGTTGTTGTTAGGACCACTTAATTGTCTACTGGAATGTCATCTGGCTTGTTTCACTGAAAGTTACCAGCCTATATTGTTAAACTATAACCCCACCTTTGTTCTCTTCCTGTAACTTCCTGGTCTGGAAAATAAATGTAAGAAGAGAACCCCAATTCAGCGTTAATTTCCCAAGGAAGGGATCCCTCTCGCTTGAGGGTTCCAGTGGGAGATTAACCACTTCGGGGCCTCTCACTGCTCAGTAGAGATGGGCTTTGAGTAATCCTTTGCATCTCTGTCACCCAGGGGAAGTGGGGTGACAAATCCGTGGGGAGCGAAGCAACACAAAGCAACCAAAACTAATATTTCCTAAAAGTTTACTATGTGACAGACACTTCATAGGTTTTATTTTACTAAGTTTCACTGCAGTTGGTGTGGTTTGCTTTGTTATTTCCTCTTCATACATGAAGAAATTTTTTGGAGATCAATCCTTAATAAGCATGGTATAATAAGGAATGGTGTCATTGGGCGCTTTGTTTTATGTGGGGGGGGGGTTGTTTTTCAAATATAGCTAAAAAAGCTAAGATTGATATTCACCCACCCCCACCCAACCCTGGAAAAAAAAGAAAACCAACATTTATGAACTCTCTACAATACCTAGGACTAATTATGAACTGACATATAGAAACCTCCTTTTTAAGTTGATATTAATAATAAACAGTAAAGCAAGATTGTAAACTTCAATTTGCCAATGCCCTATTTTATTTTTTAAATCTTATTTTTATTATTGTGAAACATACATGCTGAAGAGAACTACAATTTTAAAATTAATAATAAAATTAACACTCTTTACCTACCCCTCTCCACCTAAGCATTAGTCCACTGATAACTTGGAAAACCTTTGTGTGCCCCATTGAATTACTATCTTCCTCTGAACCCAAACAGGTAATCATTACCTGGCCTTTATGTTAAACATTCTTTTGATTATTATTTTTTGTATCTTTTCCATCTTTGTATGACTAAATGATATAGATCATTTTGGACAAAGTAAGTACTTGGCACAAATTGGCAGAATAGGAGGGGAAACATTGTTGCAACTATACTATTGGAGGAAAGCTCTTAAAATAAGGTAAGCAGAGCAGATTCTGTGATTTGTTTTCTGGCTCCAGATTCCCTGAGAGTTTACAAGGGTCCCTGTGGACTAGTCAGAAGCTGAGCATGAATGAGTCCTGCGAAACAAGGTGCTCATCAGAGCTGCAGCATCTGGCTGGGCAACCCACCGACATCTGGCCATGCATCTGCTGCTCTCTATTCTGCTGCAAAAGAGCAGGTCAAAGCACATCAACTCAGAGAGGAGGGGGGACTCACATTCTTTAAACTACTCCATATTGGCTTTAGGAGTTAGGCTTTCAACCAAGGCTTTTTGCCTCATCTCCTCTTTTGTCTGTATTTTTTAAAACCCATTTTACAAAACAAAACACTACACTGAAAGCTACATAGTGTGACCTGCCAGTAACTGGAAAGCTACCAGTTATGTTGAGCCAAGGATGGAATGTGACTACTTGCATTTGCAGCTATATCCAACTTTTGGGGATATGGTCAATATGCATCTATTTATAATGGGATTTTCAAGGTGACTTGAACTATAAAAGTTATAGGATTTCCCCAAAGGAGGGTAAAAAGGACAACACAAACTCAGTGAGGCCATTGCTTTGGTATCACAGGCAGCAAACCTAGTTGACTATCGCCTGGATGCTTTGGTGTCACATGATCAAAAAACAAGGTTCTACTTTCCCACAGAGTTGTTCTTATCTTACTCTGTCTTTTATGGTAAAAATGAACATCCTCAGTCCCTACAGATATAACTCAAACCACTTTTTATTAACTGCGTTATATTGTATGCAAGTTAATTTGAACTTGAGAACTCTGTCCAAGGTTCATGATATTTTCCTCTATGCCTCCTACTCTGTGATTCTTTATCAATGCCACTAATCACTGAATAAATGTTAGTTACTTAAATGTTTGCATACATGGGATACATTTCTGCATCACTTCTCTTTACCCACCAAACTAAATAATGGTAGAACCACAAACTGAAAGTGACAGAAGAGCACTTAGAAATTGTCTCTTTCTACCTTGTCACTTTTTCAGGTACCTGCCTTAAGTTTTTCTAGAAGAAGGAATGTATAAAAATTATTATTGATAATATACTTTCTACATGAGAAAACTGAGGGCCAAAGTAAGCTGCTTAATATTAAACAGCTGCTTATAACTCTGGACTGTTGACTCATTTTTACTCCAAGATACTATTATCCCAAAATAAAAGTTATTTTTAAAAAATTGGTTTCTAGTTCTGTTAAGAGGGATTTTCTTTTGATGAAGATCAAATTTAACAAACAATATACTGTTCCCCAAATATTCCATAGTTGGTGTTAAATTTACTCCCATTTAAACTGTGGCCAGATAAAAGCAACAAAATTAGTCTAGGCCAAAAAGTTATTTGAGTCGATATTCCTCAGCTCTTAGCTGAAGCCCAGAGTGGTGATATAAACCATGAGATATCTGCTCATGAGATGTTACTGTGGCCCCTAGCCAGTTGAATCAACCAGATGTTTGCCATAAGTTCAACTCAACGAAAAGTACCATTTATTCTCTTTGGTCTTCCGTTTCCTTGCACTTAAAGCAATCTGTAACAAACTTTCCAGTTAATACAGTATTTAATTTTACTTCTTTATTTTAAATAAGTGGAATATCTACCTTCAACAGCTTTGAGAACAAAGACTAAGCTGAATAACCTGAAGTCAGGTGAGAACTTGGGTAAAACAGTCCACAAAATGATGTTCTCTTCAAAATCTGCTTCTCCCATCTGTTCCCTATGTCAGTTAATGGCACGCCAATCTTCTAGTTACTCAGGAAAAAAAAATCCTGCTGACATCCTTGACTACTTTCTTTCTTTCTTACTTAGAAACCATTTAATCAGGAAATCCTGCTTGTACTTCAAAAGAAGTGACATCATTACAGAATCCACAGAATTGAAAGGATAATAGAATATTATGGACTAGCGTATGACTATATGTTTGACAACTTCAATTAGCAAAAGATTTTTAGATATGACATCAAAAGCATTTATCCATGAATTTAAAAACTTGGTAAAAAGGGCATCATCAAAATGAGGAACTGTTAAAAAAATTAAGATGTAAACCACAGATTAGGAGAAATTTTGCGAATCATATACCTGATAAAGAACTTGTATCTAGTATGTATAAGAAACTCTCAAAACTCAAAAATAATAATCCAATTAAAAAAAGGCAAAAAATAACCCAATAAAATGAAAAACTCAATTAGAAATGAGCAAATATTTTGACACTTTATCAAAGAATATATATAAATGACAAAAAATAAAAATAAAAAATACATAAATGACAAATAAGCATAGGAAAAGATGTTCAACGTCATTAGCCACGAAAGAAATGCAAATTATAAACTCTGTGAGATATTACTACATACCTATTAGAATGGCTAAAATTAAAAAGAATGATCATACTATGTATTGGTGAGGATTGGAACAACTGAAACTACTTTCCATTTCTTTTTTGCATTGTACAAGATTCAATGCAAAAAATATTTAGTGGCACCCTCTTCTGTCAGTAGTTCAACTTCAGAAACTTTAGTGGATCATTGACTATTGGGGTAGTGAGAGATGAGGTGGTATATCCTCTAATATTTTTATTTCTATTGTATTAGGGTTCTCCAGAGAAACGGAAATAATATATATACATGATTTATTATAAAGAAGTGGCTTGGCTGAGAAGTCCCACAATATGACATCTTCAAGCTGGAAATCTAAGAAAGCTAGCAATGTAGTTCAAGGTCAAGTTCAAAGGCCTGAGAGCTGAGTCCCAGCCCAAAGGCAGGTGAAGACTGATATCTCAGTTCAAGCAGACAGGCAAAGAGAGAATTCAACCTTCTTTTACCTTTTTGTTCTATTTGGGCCCTCAACAGGTTGGTTTGATGTCCACCCACATTAGGGAGGGCAATCTGCTTTACTCAGTCCCCCAATTCAAATGTTAATCTCTGGAAACACCCTCACAGACACACCCCAAAATAATGTTCAGCCAAATATTTGAGCATCCCATGGCCCAGTCAAGTTGACACATAAAATTAACTATCACATCTATTGTCTTCCAGGACAAAGACTTCTTCCCCTTTTGCATCTTCTTTCTTTTACTACCTAAAACCAAAAGGCACTTTTTACTTCACTTTTGCCTTTCTCCCCCAGAAATTACGCATTTTGAATAATGCTCTTTCAAATGATGCATATTTTTAAGTCCTTTCCCTATAGTTCATGCTGTGATCTACCAAGGCACCTTTTTGAGTATTTTTCAGACTTAGGGTCAGCTTAGTCTTTTTCGCAGTGGTTTTAAATCAACCAGAGGCTTTCTTCTGCTTTCTCCTCTGTAGTTTTTCTTGGTCTGTCTTTGCTCGCCCCAAAGCAGACCAGGGTGCAGGCGGGAGACAGGAGGATGATGAAAGATCCTGTGTTAGAATTTATTAGGTTCTTTATTTTCTTATTCTTGTTACACTTATTTTAAACTTTGGTCATTCTCTGTCTTGCAGTTATGAAATAAGCATGGTTTCTGCGAAGTTTTATTTCCCCTTTCTTGTTCTACATTGTTTCTAAGATACATTAGACGAAAGGGCTAGGTAGTTGCCAGTGTGTTAAACTACCTGGAATGTTCTGTTCTTTTGTCTTTCTTGTGAAATACTTTAAATCAATAGTAGCAGAAATAAAACATAGATTCCACTAAACTTTAGAGATTAACTTTGTGATGAAACCAATTTCAATCTTCAGTAGAGAGTAAAAAAGAAAAAAATTTTATATTTTCCTTTAGGTTAGACAGGAATTCATTTCACAGATATGTATTGTTGGGCTGAAATTGAATAGAACAAATTGAAAGAGTCTGAAAACCATTCCATTGGTTCTACATTTGAAATAGAAATGTATTCAATCTCTACTTAAATACTCTGCTCTACTTATAATGATCATTTAAGACATGTATATGTGAGTAGAAAATAAAGTTGTTTAAAAATGTTGTATTTTTGCATAAAATGATAAAGAATGGATTTTGTGATTCCATGTGAAATTTTCTGCTCCTCTCCCTAATAACATTTGAGTAAAACATACCTTCCTTTGTTGCTCCTCTCGTCCCTGTATCCTTTCATGGTTTTAAAATTACAGTGGCTGTTAATTTGGGATGCATCTCTCTATGAGGAACAGGCTTTGTCCATGCTGAGTTCAGCTCAGGATTACTCAAAGACAGCCAGCTTCCTGCATCTGATTGGTGAGTCATCATTCCTTCAATCTAAAAGTAGCTTCTCATTCATATTACTTTTTGTCTTCCCAATAGTCTTCCTTCTACAAATTTGGGATTGTAGACCTATCATGGCCACGCAGGTAAATTTACCAACATAGGGAGAAACAGGGGCTTCAACCTCTGTCAGGCCTTTCTTATTCCTTGAATTTAAATCTATTTAAGTCACAAATGTAATTCTACCATGCTGTAAGAGCTTTGATTTCAAGACTGGGTCTTTCATTTCAATATTCCCAACTTCTCAAAATGAGATAGGAGGTGCTCAGTTTCCCTGGGTTCGGGTTTCAGGATACACCTCTGGGTTTCAGGCCCTTCCTCAAGGTCTCAGGGCCCTGCTCTAGGACCTCCCCTAGAGAAGAGTTACTGTTGCTAGTTGGGCCTATTTGGGACACCAATCTAAGACCTCAGGGTGCTGACTTATGCAAATCCAGTGGCTAGGCATGCTCAGTAGGAAGTGGTTATATAACCCTAACCGCCAAGCACGCTCAGTAAAGTGGAATTTATATTGGTTAGATAGCATGAATACGTATTAGAAAGCAAGACTATAAAAGTTGAATCCCGGCAGAAGGCTAACCCTAACCGCCAAGCACGCTCAGTAAAGTGGAATTTATATTGGTTAGATAGCATGAATATGTATTAGAAAGCAAGACTATAAAAGTTGAATCCCGGCAGAAGGCGGGGTTGTGGCCCACTTTCCTGGGGCCAGCCCGCGCTTCTCAGGCTGAGGTGTGTGTGCTTCTTCTGTATCAAACTTCCTTTCAGCAAGTGGCTGCTCACCCTCCTGAGCCAGCCTGCACTCGGTACTAGACTTGAAGGGGGTATTTCTTACTTTTGTGTTGGACCTGCTGCGAGCCCTGCTGGGTCCCTGGAGCTAGGCTGCACTCTCTCTGTTTTTAGACTACAGTATAACTGATTAGGTCATGTTTCTAGAGTTATGCTGTTCACTGTATACATAAATGCTGGATGGATTAAAAAGGCAATAATTTCAAAAGATATTGTATAAGTACAAGACTGTTCAGTGTTTTATAAAGCATAGTATTCACCCTGGGGAAAGAAAAATTGCTGGCATTATAAGAGTAATTTTAATTATTTATAATTTTTCAGGACTTAAAATAATTTACTCTTTTTGTTTTTCATTTATCACAACATATTTATTTCCCTCTGAAATTTATACTTCCCCTGAAAATGCCAAATAGGCTCTTTCAGTTTTGCAACGCTCTGTTGAATTACTGCTTCTGAATTTTGGTTAAATATGTTTCCACAGTTATTCTCAAGTCTGAAAAACAACACTTGAATTTGCTACACTCAATAATAGAAGTCTCTAGGACACTTAAAAATTTTATGAAGCAAAGTCTTTTGCTTGATCATTTCATGCCCATAATGATTTGACTGCACAAGCAAGTGTTCTCACATAACATTTAAGGAAACATGGATTTCAAAATTTATATTTTTGATGACAGAGTCCCAATACTGTATATTATGGTCCACAATTTGAAATTTGCTATTTAATCAACTTTATGAAATTAATTAGTTGCAAAAAGACTTTTTAAATTAAATTAAAAATGTTTTATCATTACCCAATGTAAACATTTTTTGTGGCCCTTTACCAATTTCTCCCTAACCCCGCCCCTTCGTCCCCCTTTCCAACCTCTGGTGTCCTCAGTTCTGTTCTCTCCTTTTGAGAGTTCAAGAAATTATTGTGATTGTTGTATCTTTCTTCCTTTTTTCCAGCTCTCACGTATGAGTGAGGACTATTTATTTATTTATTTTTCTGTACCTGGCTTATTTCACTTAACATAATTTTCTCTAAGTTCATCCATGTTGCTGCAAATAGCAGAATTTCATTCCTTGCAAAAAGACATTTTAAAATGAAGTAACTAAGTAGTTGCTCCTTTTGTTTTCTGGCTTTTGCTTGTTTGTCTGTTAAAGTTTTGATCAAATTCTTGATACAATACCACAAATACTTTCTGGAATGTGATGAAGCAGAAAATATTTTTTTCTGTCTCTGTCAGTTTATCCACCTATGGCCAGATTCATATCTATCTATATGCATAAATAAATCTATGTTAAACTTATCTATTCTTTATTATCTTAAAGCATGTGTGGTAGAAAAGTTAAAATTCAGATTAATGGAGTATTATCCAATCATTAGGTCTCAGTAGATATTGAGATACTGACATGAAAAGATGTGACCTGCAAAAACAAATTATATCATAAGGTAGTATATGCAATATGATCTTATTTATTAATATGATTATATTATAAAATACTTCAGTTAAAAAAATTATCTTTAGGGGCCGGCCTGTGGCTCACTCGGGAGAGTGTGGTGCTGATAACACCAAGGCCCCGGGTTCGGATCCCACATAGGGATGGCCGGTTCGCTCACTGGCTGAGCGTGGTGCTGACAACACCAAGTCAAGGGTTAAGATCCCCTTACCGGTCATCTTTTAAAAAATAATAATAATAAAAAAAAATTTAAAATAAATAAAAATAAATAAATAAATAAATTATCTTTAAAATGCAGATATTACTTTAGAGGGTTGTTGTCCTCTATATCACATGACCTGACACATTATAAAGAGCTGCTTGGCTTGGCACTTGGCATACATTAAACACTCAATATATGTTATTGTTAATATTTTATTCTCATTGTTGTGAATATTCTTACATGTGGTCTGTTTTCTCTTATCACAGAAATCTGTGTGCATGTAGGACCATTGCCTTTGCGATATGGTGCTTCCTTAGCTTGTGCATATTAGGAAAATGTAAACACACTTACGAATGTGAGGTGATAAGTAATCATAATCGATAAAAATTCTTTGAATGAAACAGAATTCTGACAGACTAAAACATTCTTAAATGTTTTCTATAGGCCAAGTTGACGTAAGAGTACATACAAAGGAATAATTTATTTAAAAAATACTAGAGGCCAATGGCATCTGAAGTCACAGAAAATATTAATTATTCTCTCCAAGCCATATATCCCGGAAAATTTCAACTAATGAATGCACAGCCACATTAGCAAGCAGGAGGCATGAACGATGGACAGGCACCATTTTCCTCCTTTTAACAACTAATGAACTAAATTTTAGTTGAAAATCAGGAATAATAAGTACATTTTCTAAGGAATTTCCACATACATTAAATCCCAGATTTGTGAATCCACAAGACTTCACTTTGTGACATAGGGGTTCACAGATGAAAAGGTTAGAAAAACCTTTAAGCTTCACTAAAAGCCTAGAAAGATCAGAAAGGATTAAGGGAGTTCACCACCTGACACATGCTCCTGAGGATGGGAGTAGGATAATGCATATGCAAGTCTATTAACTAGGCAGGATGGACAGACACAGGAAATGGAGATCCAGGCGAAATACCAGGGTGGTATCCTAATGATGAAACCCTGCCTTTGGAGCACTCCCCTAAGGGAACCAGTAGATGCGGCTGTTTCATTAAAGGTATTAAATAGCCTGGATAAAAGCATGAGTGTGCACTGAGTGGTCAGTTGTCCTTTTAAGTAGGCCCTCTGACATACATGGTGTTTTGACATTGTTTGTCTTTATACAGAATCATCTGAAGGCAGAGTAAACCAATGCTAAAGCTTGGGAAGAATAAATTGTTCTACAGAATTGGATAATCTCAGAATCAGGAAGGACCTTAGAAAACATTTATTTATTTATGAAATACTTAGATATTGCTTACTATGTACATGTCAGGTGCAATTCTAAACATTTTTAAATAATGACTCAATCCAGTCAGCAAGATGGATGGCACAATAGGAAGTCCCCTGCTCATATCCCCACATAGCAATAAGAATTTGGCAGCCATCCAGACAAAAGAGCTTCCATAGGAGATTTGGGGTCCAGGGAGGTGGTTGCAAAACTCTGGTGAAGCCCAAGACCAAGGAAGGCTGATTTGAGAGGGCAGGCCCACACCCAGGCAGCAAGTTTGCTGGCCATAGTGTAAGCTATAGAACAGAAACAGCCTGTCCCCCTGTAGGTTCAGCTACAACCCTATTTGGCCTTCATCCTATCACCAGAACCATCTACCAGGGGACCCAGGAGGAATCACACTCACTCTTGCCTCAGGTGACAGGTCCACCAACCATGGTGCCAGCAGTGGACTCTGAAGTGATCCTATAACTCAGGTCAGCCCCACTCAGCTATGGTCTGAGGGCAATCCTGCCCACCTAGGAACCCTCAAGGAGTCACGCCAATCTGTACTTTAGGAAGCAGGCTTGCTGGACTCGTTCCCACAGCAGATCCTAAAACAGCCCTGTAGTTTGGCTCTAGTATCATTCAGTTGGAGTCCAGTGGCAGTCCTGCTCACCCAGGAACCCAGCAGGAGACCCACCCATCTGTGTCCCTAGAGACAGATCTGCAGATCTCAGTTTTGGCTATGGACCCTGAAGTAGCCCTGTAATTTGGCTCCAGTTCCTCTCAGCTGCAGCCGGGGGCCAGTCCTGCCTGCCCAAGGACCCACCAAGTGACCCAGCAGGAGAGCCATATCTGTCTGCACACCTGATAACAAGCTAATTGTCTGCAGACCCTGAAGTGGACCCTTGCACCAATACCACCTCTACTGATCAAGGTCCTTGAGGCAGTACAGTCTGCGCAGGGACCATACAGGATCCATGCCCACTCGAGCCCCTGGTAACAACCACAGACCCCACTTCAGATCCAGCAGCAGTCATGTGACAGGCTCCAACCCCACTCAACAGCCATCCCAGAGGCAATCCCATCAGCCTGGGGTCCCAACAGGAGAATGTCTCTACCTGTTGAAACCAACCTATAAAGACTGGAAGAGTTGTTTGCTCCTTCAAATACACAGACACCAACACAAAGCTACATGGATGAAGAATCAGGCAAACATGACACCACCAAAGGAAACTAATAAAGCTCCAATAATCAACCCTAAAGAGATGGAGATTTATGAATTGCCCAACAAAGAATTCAAAATAATAACTTAAAGAAGATAAATGAGATGCAAGAGAAAACAGAGAGACAAATAAACAAAATCAGAAAAACAATGCATAAACAAAATGAGAAGTTTAATAAAGAAAAGAAACCACAAAAAATAACCAAACAGAAAGATAAATACTATATGATCTTACTTTCTGTGGAATCTGAAAAAGTCAAACTCGTAGAAGTGGAAGTAGGTGGTTGTCAAAGGCTAGAGGTTGGGGAAAATAGGGAGATGTTGGTCAAAGGGCACAAACTTTCAGTTACAAGATGAATAAGTTCTGGAAATCTAATGTACAGCATGGTGACTATAGTTAGCAATGCTGTATTGTTTGCTTGAAATTTGCTGAAAGTAATCTTAAGTGTCCACACATACACATACACACAAAGGTAAAAATGTGAGGTGATGAATGTGTTGATTACTTTGATTGTAGTAATTACATAATGCATATATATATCAATCATTATATTGTATACTTTGAATACATACTATTTTTATTTGTAAATTATACCTTAATAAAACTAGGGGAAAAAACCCTCAATCCCCATAGGAACCCTATGAGGTACATACTATTAATATTTCTACTTTACAGGTGGGAAAACTGAGGAACAAAAGTATAAGTGACATGCTCTTGGTAGCTCAGTTCCTAAGTGGCAGAGCAGGGATTTGACCCCAGGAATTCTGGCCCCAGAGTCTGCAATCCTTAACCTTTTTAATGCATTGCCTTTTATCTTGGTAGGTATCCAGTGTTACTTTTTCTAGATATAAAAAGCTATATCAGTATGTATGAGCAGCATGCTTAGCATTTATTCTAAAAAATGTTTTAATTCACAATCTTGACTCTAAGAATATATGTTTGGTTGTACTAAAGGAAGGAATTTTTGCTAATTACTTTTCCCAAATCTTTTAATGTGATAAATGCAGTGGATATAATTTGAGACTTTTTTTTACTGCCTTCCATATTTTCAGCCAGTCTAAATATGCAAGACCCAAATAAACAACTTTTCTACATCCATTTCTCCCACTCCCAGTTACTCGTTACTGACATTGTATGTTATGTTTCCTTATATCTAATCAAGTTCATCTCTTTACTCCCCATTTCTTCTACTCCACTGAAGTTCAAACCCTTATTTCCAGATTATTTCAGAAGTGTCCTAAACATTCTCTCCATCCCCTATCTACCTAGTTTAGCCATAGTGGGAATGGCTGGCCAGAGGGACTTGGGAGAAAGTCAGCTCTACAGATTGGAGGTGAGGCAAGATGTGTCATAAGACAGAGGCATTGGCCAAAGACAAGGACTAAAATCAGACCAACCACTCATGGTGCTAAACCAAAAGCAAGTTCAGGATTTAGGTCACGCAACACACTGTACGTCTGAACCCAGGACACATGTACCTTGAAGCTAAAGAACTCAACCTTCAGAGCCTCTCACAAGCACAGATCCCTCTCCACGACTTGGGAGAGACTCTAGGAAGGGCCCCCAAATTACATAAGCACCAGTCCCCACAAACCTAAATCTTCTCCTGTTGAAGCTATGGTTGCAATCACACCTGCAAAGTGGAATTTGATTCAGCTATTTAGAAAACTGGAAATCAGACAAAATGCATCTCTGGTGTCCTACAGGCTGCCTCATGCCACCTTTGAGAAATTCTTACTTTGTTTTATAAACTATGGAGGCTAACCTGAGTTGGAGGTAGATGTTCTCCCTCTAAAAGCATCCAGGGATAAAAATTATTTGCCAGAATTTACCGAGTCCAAGCCTAGGGTCAGTCAGTATGTTTGAGGATCACTCATAGCATGACCTGAGAATGACAGAAAGATGCATGGTCTGGTCACCAGACTGTCCAAGGGGTAGAAATTAGGGTGAGTGGACAGTGTAGTGAGTTTAGGCAACCTCTGAAAGAAAAGCTAATCAAAAGTGTGGCTCCACCACTCAGCCAACATTGTTAAGCTAGTGAAATTAGGCTGACTTCGTTGCTTTGAGGAGGAGAAAGAATTAGCTGAGAACAGTCAGCAGCATGGCTGGGTATGTGGGAGAAAGGGAGGAGCTGTCCCACTCACTGTCATTTGTGGATGGCAGTAAGAGGGTGAGGCAATGAAGGGAAGGCACATCAGATTTCCAAGAGCAAAGGATCTTGAGACTATGTGACAGCCTCAGATCCTTCCTCTCCCCAGCTGCCCCAAGGAGTCATTGCCAAGCCAGCAGCAGCTCTGAGCTCCACCAGAAAAGGGATCACGACACGCTGGTTTGCCAGTCCACAGCACGGCTGTGCTGGCTGACCTGCAGGCTAGTAGTTTGACAGCACCACGGAGATCCACAAACCAGGAAGGTTAGGGTAGAGGAAGTACTTAGAAAAATGGGCCTGAGAAGAGAGAAAATGAACAACAGATGGGGCCCAGCCTTGGGGAGATGATTAGGAATGAAAAGAATGGCAATTAGAGTAGAGGTCTCAAGTCCCAAATGGAACTCAAGTGTCAAGTCTCACTATATTGGGATTTTGGTGTTACCCCAAAATTTAAGTTTTGGCCCCTATTTTCTTATGATATCTCAGTCCCTAAGTATGAACATCTGTCTTCTGTCTTTCTCCCTGTTCCTTTAATCCAACTACTTTCCCACTTAGGATTCTATTCCCTTCTAGGTCTTGTTCCTACCCTGAACTCCATCCCAATATCAAGAACCAGCTACTTTGCTGATTTCACAGCCCCACTCAGGCAACTGAGGGCTCCATAATATACTGACTTATGGCTGACCACCCACTCCCCTACCTCCACACTTGATAGATTCCTTGATGCTGTGCTCCACATGCCTATATGGAAGCGTCCGTTCCATCTAGACCAGAAGGCTGATTCTCCACAATCAGGCTCTGCAGTCAGGAAGTTCCCTCTGTTCTTACCCTTCCCTAATGTTTGGAGTCTGAACTGGGCCCTAACTCCCCTTCACTTCTTATATAATCTGTGCTACTGCCCACAATCAAGTATCATTACAAGACACCACAGTAAGAATATGGCATAAAGTTATTTAAACCACATTATTCTAAAACAAACAAATTCACCTAGAATTACTTTTTGATAATGTCAAGGAAATTAGAAACAAAACAAAAAAAGATAGCTAAATAATACTATGGACAAAAGATCAATAACCCTATACCTTCCTAATCTAGTTTAAGGGAAGATTAAATAACAAAGGATGTACATTTAGAATTGTTCATTTAACAAGAGATGGTTCACATCTGTTTAACACAATCACTTAACAGCTGAGTGAGGTTTTATTCCAATAGGACGTTTCAGAAATATTTTTTAAAAAAAGGTCTATTAGGAGATTCTTACTTACATGCAGGAATATGTACAGTTTGTGCACAGCCATAAGATGTGTATAAGAAAATAAACACAAAAATCATCTGTAGAGCCAAAGCATTAAGAAATGTATAGTAACATTTTAAAAAGTTAAAACTTTCCAGGATGTTCAGAAGTAGCATGTCCTGGTCAATTTATTTTTATGGTTCACTTAGTTACTAGCCAAGTTGCTTTACCAGTTGTTATTAAAAGCCTTTGTAAAAGGTATTTGTCCACTCTGAATCCAATTTTTTTTTTCATGACTAGGAACTTCAGAGAACTATATGGCCATTATTCTGAACATTTATGTTCACCTCAAATATAGAAAAAAACTGGCTGACTCTAGGATAAGTCTTAGTAGTTTTATTTACATATTAGTAAAATTGCTGATAGTAGATTATTTCCCCTTTGTTATTTGCCTAGTCTGATGAAAGTGGAGTGTAAAAGCATTACTGACTGGGGGTACCAATCAGCTTTTATTGTATTTAGAAAGTAAGGTGGAAAGAATGAAACATTTTGCAGGTAAATGAAATGACGTGCCTGGAAAAGTTTTAAGAACAAAAAGTGGGTAGCCAGATTAGTGACTGTGAAATGTGAGAATATTCCATAAATAATTTTCCTATAAATAAAATATATAACATCGTGCTTGGTTTTAACTAAAGCAATGATTATAGCAGGAAATATAACAGATATTTCTGTGCCCCAATCCTGTCTATTTAGACAGCCATTCCTTTTTTCCATTCAATAAACATTTATTTAATTAGCAGCAGCTATGTGCTAGGAAATGATGAAACTATGCAAAATGGGCAGATGGGTTTCTCTCCTCATGGAATTTCCATGTTGATGGAAATATTTGACATTGAAAATGTAATTTCTAGTGCTAAGGGTCATAAGAACTTCAGGGCATTATACATTAAGCTGAAACCCAAAGAGTAAGATATAGTAAGGTGAAGAGGGAGCATTCCAGGGAGAGAGAATAACTTGTGTGACGGCCCCTATGACCTTGGCATGTTTGAGGAGTCAAAAGAAGTCCGGCAGAGATGGAGCATCAGAGAGCTGAAAGGAAGATGTGCCTCTCCGAGGTCAAGTGTGAGCCAGGGTCCATACCATTTGGGCCATCATAGCCATTCCTAGGATTCTGGGAAGCACTGATGAGTTTAAAATATGGTGCGATCCAATCAGATTTGTTTTGGAGAGATCACTTTGCAATTAGAGGAATGGATTGGAGGGTGGTGAAATTAGGTGCAAAGATTGCATTACTCCAGATAAGAGATGATGGTGCCATTAGGATGGAAAGAAGTGGGTGGATTTGAGAAATACTTGAAAGGTATTGATAGGCTTTGCAGACTGACTGGCTATTAAGAGTGAAAATGAGGAAGGAATTAAGATTTAAAGAGTTAAGTGTGTTTACTGAGTTTCTGGACTGAACATCTTCGGTTATAGTGGTGCCATCTACACTTAGAGAACTAGGACTCTGAGATAAAATAATGTAGCCATTGAGCATCAGTTACTTCCTTTAGGAAATCTTTTAAAAGAAAAAATTCAAAATGATACTTACAACTCAAATCCAAATTTGGGACCACAGTGTTTTTCACTTAAACTTTTTAATATGTATCTGCACTTCTTTTTACCTATACCAAGAATCCTGATTCCCAAGGACATAAGGGATGAAAGAATACCCCATATATATTCATTTAATTTATCCCACATTGTACACATAACAGTCTCAGAATAACAATAATAATGCTAATAACACCTACATAATTACTAAGAATGGGTTAATCCCCCCCCCTTTTTTTGGTAGTTGTACTATATTCCGGCTGTGCATACAGTCATTATATACTATACTCTCCCTTTTAACATCATTTAGCCTGAGTTCTATAAGTAACTATATATTAATGCCAACACATGGCCATATTTTGATGTTTCTCTAGTTATTTTGGTTGTCTAGAGCACACACTCTAGAATCGTCTTTATGAAGGGATCTTGAGAACTATTTCCCTGAATTCTTGTATGTTGTTCACAGTTAGTCTATATACCCTTTATACTTAAAGGTCAGTTTGCTAAATATAAAATCCCTGGCTAACATTTCTTTCCTTGAGATTCTAAAATATGTTACTCTGTTTTCTGTTAGCATAAAACACTGCTGTCAAAAAAAGTCTAGTGATATGGAAATGACATAGGTGCCCATTGACAGATGAATGGATACAGGAAATGTGGTATATATACACAATGGAATACCACTCAGCCATGAAAAAGAAAAAAGAAATCCTGTCATTTACAACAACATGGATGAGCTTGAAAGACCTAATGTTAAGTGAAATAAGTCAGGCACAGAAAGATGAATACCTCATGTTTTCATTCATATGTGGGAACTAAAAAAAAAAAAAAGCTGAACTTACAAAAGTAGAGTAGAATTGAGATTACTAGAGGTTGAAAGGTGGAAGTAGGGGGATAAAGACAGGTTGGTAATGAATACAAAATTACAGCTAGATCGGAAAAATAAGTTCTAGTTTACAGTAGTGCTAGACATCTGCAACTAAAAATAACTTATTGTATATTCTTGAATGGCTAGAAAAGAGGAACTCAAATGCTCTCATCACAATGAAGTGATACATTTTAAAATTATGAATATGCTAAGTATCCTGATTTGATCATCACACATTGTATACAAGTATTGAAATATAACCCTGTACCCCATAAATGTGTACAATCAATATGTGTCAATCAAAAAATTAAATGTTTAGGGGCCGGCCCGGTGGCGCACTGCTACAGTGCACCGCTTGGGAGCGCGGCGGCGCTCCCGCTGAGGGTTCAGATCCCACATACAGTCCGGCCGCTCACTGGCTGAGCGAGGTGCGGGCGCAACGCCGAGGGTTGCGATCCCGTTGCCGGTCCCGGTCCGGTATGGGCGTGACACTGAGGGTTGCGATCCATTGCCGGTCACGAAAAAAGACAAAAAGGAAAAAAAAAAAAATTAAATGTTTAAAAATTGAGATTTTTAAAAATTGTTTTTAACTTCTCAATATCCATTGTAGATGATTTTCGTGTCCCTTTACCCATTCCTCTTTCCCCTCCTCCGTCTCTCTCCTCCCCCCCACTACATCATATCTGTTCACTTGTCTTAACAAGTTCAAGGAATTGCTAAGATTTTTTTTAAAGTCTGATGATAATCTAATTTTCTTTCTCTTATGTACATTATTTTACTGGTTTTGTTTCAATGCCAAATTATTTTTTTCAAATGCAGTAATTGTAATAGAATATGTTTTGATGTTGGTCATTCTGGGTTGATAGTCTTACTCAGTACGCTCTCAATATATAAAAATTATATATATTAAATATGTACATATTTTTAGCAGTTTTCTTGCATTACAGTTGTTAGTGCTTTTTTCTGTTGCTTTGCTTTTTAAAAAATTTTTTTCCAGAGACCTCATTACCATTATGTTAAAGCTCCTTTGCCTATTCTCAATAATTTTAACTTTCTGATTCTTTTTCAAACCTTTCCTTCTTCTTTTAATTTTTATTTTTAATATGTTAATGTTTTCCTTTTCACCTTCTGTTTCTCTTAAATCACTCTGTTTCGTGTTTATTCTCTCTTGTGTTGATTTTTTTCTTTTATTTCTAATACCTAAATTCTGTTACCTCCTTTCTGAACTTTTTTCATTCTGATGAATATTGTCCTTGCATCACTTTTATAAGTCTTTAGCTTATTTTTGAAATAAAAAGCTATGTCTATATTTTCTTTTACTTGTTTTTAAGTGAAATTAGTTTCTTTTAAATTTTAGGATGCACACAATTCAGGGTAACTTTCTAATGTCACAGAGCTCCCTCTTCTGTCATTTTTCTATGGCATCTTTGCTTCCTGAGACTTCCTGGCTCTTTGCCCCTCCTCCAATGTGGTAGGCTGAATGGTCTCCCAAATATGTTTGTGTCCTAATCCCTGGAACCTATGAATATGCTATTTTATGTGGCAAAAGGGATTCAACAGATGTAATTAAGGTTACAGACCAGAAAGTAAAATCCAGGGAGCTTATCCTGAATTATCTGTGTCAACAACACAGTCTAATCACATGAGCCCCTAAAAGCAGAGAACTTTCTCCCGCTGAAGGCAGGAGAGATGAGGCAGAACGGGAGGTCAGAGAGATCTGAGAAATGAGAGGGACTCAACTCACATGAGAGGGCCACTGTCACTGGCCTTAAAGAGGAAGAGGGCCATGAACCAGAAAATGCCAGCAGGCTCTAGGAGCTAAGAATGATCCCCAGAATAGACAGCAAGGAAATGGGGACCTCTGTCCTACAATCGCATACCAGAGAGTTCTGCCATTTGCCTGAATGAATGTGGAAGTGGATGGACTCTTCCCAGTCTCCCAACAGGAGCCAAGACAGCTGATACCTTGGTTTCTGCTTTGTGAGACTCAAAACAGAGAAACCAGCTGAGCCCATCCAGACTTCTGACCTGCAGAACTGTAAGAAAATACACTTATGTTATTTTACATCTAAATTTGTGGCAATGTTTTATAGTAGTAATTTGAAAACAAATATACCCACTTTTAATTGAACCTTTTCATTTTTACTCTGTCATCCTTATCATGCTCAGTTTTGAACCCACTCCTCATTATGAAGTTTTATCCCAGAAAGGGGCCCTAAAGGCTCAGTTTTGAGATTTCACATGGGCTAGACTCCAGTCCTGGGGCTAGACTGCTCTCATGTTTAGAATCTACCATAAGCCCCTTGTGCTCTGGTACTGAAGTGAGCAAAACCCTCCCAGTTTCTGCTGCTGTTCTCAAATAGCCTGGGCCTTCTAGTCAGCACCTATTGGCTTTGTGCAGCTGATCTGTTAGATGCACACTGAACTTTCCTCTGCTTTCTGCAGCACAGACACGGATACCAAGCAGGCCTTTTGGCTATTGTTGGCTTTTCCCACCAGCTTGCATTTTGGAGGTTTGTGAAGATACCTTGTCACCAATTTTGTTGTAAATGTTGTCCATTGATTTTTGGTTTTGCTATATAGTTGCCTTGGTTGTTTACAGATGGGAATTTGAAGACATTTGAAAAACTATGCTTCTTCTGTCACCATCTTCCCAGAATCCTCGGCCTGATCAAGGCATACTTTTTAAAACATTGCTCATAAATATTATTCTTAAATCAGGCCATATTTAATTTCTCAATGGTAATCCCCCTTGTAAAGAAATTTAGTAATAAGATTCTGTGTGATGAGAGTCACTTAAAAATATGTTTATGGGCCGGCCCGGTGGCGCACTGCTACAGTGCGCCACTTGGGAGTGCGGTGGCGCTCCC
>NW_007731810.1:12663-15737 GCF_000696425.1 Galeopterus variegatus | reverse complement strand
GAAAAAAAAAAATGTTTATGTCCTGGGCCATCTGTTACAAATTTGGGGTGTTTGTGGAGTGAAGCTTTCTCGTCTAGGTACATTGATGCTGAAAAACTGTCAGGGGATTAAGAAATAGCCATTCAGGGTCATCACAGAAATTCCAATGGGATTGTTTATTTTTGTTCTGTGATTGATTACACATTTGAAATACTAAATCCTTTTTAAGCCTCCAGTTATATCAAAATACAGCAAGGAATTGAGTGAGTTTTATAAAAAACTGAAAAAGTTATTCAAAACTTCTTTAGCTCCTCTTAGCACTGAGCAATGCATGCATGTTAAAACTTCCTGTTCTCTAGGAAATGCTGAAACAATTATCAGCAGTGGAAATGAGGCAATACCACGGGGGCAGAGCATCGAAGAGTGTCTAAGGACTTGGCTCTCCAGCTGTGATGGAAAGGATACAGAAACAGAGCAAGAGCAGATAAGGAAACACAACAAGGTACCTTCTCAAGAACAATTTAAGAACTAAGTAGAGAGGTATTCAGAGCAGTTATCTTGGGCTGGCCCGTGGCTCACTCGGGAGAGTGCGGTGCTGATAACACCAAGGCCCCGGGTTCGGATCCCATATAGGGATGGCCGGTTCGCTCACTGGCTGAGCGTGGTGCTGACAACACCAAGTCAAGGGTTAAGATCCCCTTACCGGTCATCTTTAAAAAAAAAAAACAAAAAAACAGAGCAGTTATCTTTTTTAATTTTATTGTTATTAAAGATATAGAGGAAAGAAAGATGTGGCATTCTTCACAGCACATATTTTTGAAAAAAGAATTATCATATACATTTTTCCAGGCTTAGGTAGTATTAAATGACTGCATCAAACGTGCTCGGAGTATACTGAAACCCATTTTTGTTTAACTGTGTTGTCATATGTACCGTGAAGTAGACATCCAAGGCAACTGAATGCATAATTCAGATGTCACAGCCACTTCATCAGTGTGAAGACAGGAGACGAAATGAGTACATATAACTAAATATTTAAAATAATAATGATAATTCAAGTATAATAATTTTTTGTTTTGAAATATCCAAACAATTTGTTTTGAATATGCACTCTAAAGAAAGTTGAGCTAAAAATCAAAATAGTTTGGTTATAATTCTACTTTGGCTACCATTGGTGATTTTTGTTGATTCACTTTTCTGAGTGTTTATTTTCGCATCTGTGGAGATGAGATAAAGGCACACAGGAATGTGAGGATTAGATCAGATAACCTACACAAAAACCTAAGAAACTATAAATGCTTTAAGGTTAAACTATAAAATTTTAACCTTAAAACAATCTTTTGAAAGTTTGCTAATGCACAAATGAAACAAAATCAGGCTAGGAATACACCTACACAAATCGCCATGGTTTAACAGATCCAGGATGTGCAAAATAAACAAATACGTTTTATAAATTAATAGAAAAATCTATTAATGTTCACAAGTAAGTAGATTTGGTGGGAATGTTTGTGAACCTAAAGGATTTTTTAGTTGTACCAACCTCAGAAATAAGTCCCTTTGATAAATAAAAGACCATCCTTTTTTTTTTTTTTCTATAATGAAAACATATCAGAAAAGTTTTAAAACCATTCACCTTGCTGGTTATCCATTATCCAATTATATGAGGTTTTTGGCAAAATGGGACAGAGGAGTTATGATGCTTTAAACAAAGAAGTCTTCTTTAAATTACTGTATTTCTCATAGTCTACGTGAGACAGAAAGCTTGGGCCAGCACAAGATAAGTAGATGGAATATGGAAGGAATTTTCCATGGACAACTTCTGATTAGGGGCTCCACTCATGCCTACTTTTGCCAAGGACTGAAAACCACCTTGGAGGATGTTGGGCTGAAGGATGACTTTTTCCTATTGCCATGCAGTGCAAGAAAAAAACAATATTACCCTATTAATATTCTTAATAATGCAAGAACTAAAGCTCAGAGCGTGTAACATATAAGAATGTTTAACACTGGTAATCACAGTTGTTCTCAAGTGGCTTAGGGGAGGACCTGGAGCACAGCTCCTCCAACCAGGAACCACCCATGTAGTTGCTATTATCTTGGAAACTATACCATGTATGGAAGTTTGGAGTATCTGGAAATATCAGGCAACTCTTGGACAATTCAGATTAAGATAAGCAACTGTCAGGTCTAAAATATTATTGGTACACTGGCTGGTGCATTCTCTGCTGGAAGAGAAGAAGGATTCCTAGGTCAGCTCTTAAAAGAATTGAAAGAATTGAGATTAGGGCCAGCCCGGTGGCGCAATGCTACAGTGCGCCGCTTGGGAGAGCGGCAGCGCTCCCACCGAGGGGTCGGATCCCACATACAGACCGGCCGCTCACTGGCTGAGCGAGGTGTGGGCGCGACACCGAGGGTTGCGATCCGTTGCCGGTCACGAAAAAAGACAAAAAGGAAAAAAAAAAAGAATTGCGATTAGAACCACAATTGTACTTAGTTTATTGATTGTGCCTTGATCTATAGTGTCTTGACCATTATAATTTCAAGGATACAATCAGCTAGGATACAGAGTCAAATAGAAGGACAGGGTCTGTTGTGCATCCGCCTGCGATGCCCATCTAGATAGGTAATAAATTAATACTGGAATCAATCATAAATACAGTGCTAACTAACTTCCTCATGACCGAAAAAAAATGTAATTTGGTCACTCTGATAAAGATAGTGTCCTTTAATGAAAATCTGCAAACACATCTTTCTGGGACAGATCTAGGTCTGTTGGGTAGTTTTGCAAATTTGTCTTGTATAAATACTGATTTCAACTAGCTGATAGTCACAACTAAAGTCGGAAGTCAAACACAACTAATATTCAAAAACTAAATGATACTTGTATCATTTTTCACCTAGAATAAGTGATTCATTATCTAAAATTCAAACCTTTTATTATAAATTTGAAAAAGTCACACTATTCAGAAAAACACAAAGAAAATGAAGAGAAAATAGTGTTTTTTTCTGAATAGTCACACTATTTTTTTTCTGAATAGTCACACTATTCAGAAAAACACAAAGAAAATGAAGAGAAAATGAAGAGAAAATGGAAA
>NW_007731810.1:3998-12507 GCF_000696425.1 Galeopterus variegatus | reverse complement strand
AATAAGTGATTCATTATCTAAAATTCAAACCTTTTATTATAAATTTGAAAAAGTCACACTATTCAGAAAAACACAAAGAAAATGAAGAGAAAATAGTGTTCACTAAAGAGTAAACATATTTTTCCATTACGAAGGCTGGTAAATATAGTAAACAAATTTTGAATATCTTTATAACTAGATTTATATAAGCTATTACTACGCTAGTGAATGTGATGAATGATAAAAACTGAAAATGAAAGTTAAACCTCAATAGATTAAAATTCTATGAACTTTAGACTTCAACAGAAGAGAAAAAACTGTACAAGAAAATACATGAGAAAATCTTTGTGACCTTATATTAGACAAATCTTTCTTAGATATGATATAAAAACCATGGACCATATTTTAAAAACTGACAAACTATACTTCATTAAAATTAAAAAATTCTTTGATAAACACTCAAGAAAATACAAAAACAAACTATAGACAGGGAGAAAATATTTTTAAAATAAATACATGATAAAGGACTTCCATTACCCAGAACACATAAAGAACTCTTACAACTCAATAAGACAGCCCCAAAAGTTGGAAAAAGATTTAAAAGTAAATATACAAATGTCCAGTAAACACATGAAAAGATGCTCAATACAATTAATCATCAAATGGCTAATTAAGAAGATTGACTATGCCTAGTTTGTCAAGGGTGCAGAACACCCAGAAATCATACATTGCTAGTGGGAATGGAGAATGATACAGCCACAAAGAAAAGCACTTTGGCAGTTTCTTATAAACCTACATGTCTCCTATGACCCAGAAATCTCACTCCAAGATAAATAAAAACATATGTTTTCTTAGTCTTTTTCAATTAATACTTTTGAAATTTTCCAGGAAGGTAGGAAGGGGTACCAGTCTGCTCTACGTAGAAACCCTGCCCTGTCAAGTCGCATCTGAGGAATTTGTTCAACTCATGAAGATCATCTAGCCCATTAAATATTATACTCCTCGAAGAGTTATGGTTTTGGATGGGAATTAGGTCTGTATTAGTCTTTATACAAATACATATCATGTATATGAATGTATATCCATAATATTACCACCGGACTTGAAATACAACTGACATGTTTACAAGGCACATTGGTCTCTGTTTTATAATCCATACAATAGCTTTCTTGAGGCTGTTAGTATGCCTGGGTCTTTTGACTGCTAAGCCAATACTCTGTTAACCATATGACAGAGTCTCCAGATGAAAACCAAACAGTTGTACAAAGCACTCATTTAGCTTCAGCCTTAATACATTTCTTATAGTTTAGTTAACACATTAGAAGTTTGTCTCCATTACTTAAAATAATTTTTAAGCAGATAATGGAGGCATTTATAATTTTTTTCTTCTTTTAACTATGATTTGCCTTATTCTTTCATATCAACTACTAAACAAAGGCATCAATTTTATCTGACTTATTTGCCCTTGTAGGATCCTTGGTGCCATCTAGTTTTTACATGGATTTATTTGTTTGCCTGTAATGATCAACTTGTACCATTATGTGAACAGGGCAATAAAGAAGAGGAGAAAGTGAAGATAAATTATTTGAGTTCACAGGAAATAGAAAACTGATGGTCTAGCCTCACATTTTAGAACTCTTTATACTCAGACTCAGGTAATACGGAGATAAAGGCAGCAACTGCAAAGATTTCAAGGGAACATGGAGGTTCCCCTGTAACAATTGATTAAATAAATATATGCATAAATTATTGAATGAGTAAATGAAGTGGCCAGAGAAACCTGAGTCTGAATCCCGGGTCTTCCACTTATTACCTAGAAATTTGGACAAGCTACTTAGCCTTTCTGAGCCTTGGCTTTTTCATTTACAAAATGCGAATAATAATACTTTGTAGCACATATCTGTGGATTAGATATGCTGTATATAAAAACATTATTTGGGAAGCAGTGGATTTTCAAAAAATTTATAGTGCAGCTACAGAAAAATGCTTTATAAAGTTTAACTTCTAGTCATAACTAAAATAAATAAATAAATAAATAAATAAATAAATAAATAAAGTCTGTTACCAAATCTAGAATAGAAAGGAACTTAGTCTGACAAAGCATAGCTATAAAAAACTGTGAAATGAAATGGACCAATAGCGGCTGAGAAACTATTGAAGAAAAACAACAAGTTAGAAAGACTTATCGAAAGGCTTTTGTAATAATAAGAATAAGAATAAGCGTAATATTGATGTAGGGGTAGAAAAACATACCTATAAAGCAGAACAAAGTAATAGAAACAGACCTATGGACATTTTACATACAGCAGGGATGATATTACAGTCTTTTGGAGAAAGAAAAGAATTTCTAATAAATGCTGCTGAGAAAATTGGTTTTCTTTATTGAAAAAAAAATGTTATGCCTACCTAAAATAAACGAAAAACAATCCCAGGTAGAAAAAAATGACCTAAATGAGAAAAACAAAACTACAAGGTTTTTGGAAGACTATACAGGAAAAAAAAATGTTTATAACCTCAGGGTAAAGAAGGATTTCTTGAGAAGACACAAAAAAGTACCAATCATAAAGGAAATGCTTATTAAATTAGGTACATTACATTTAAGAACTTATTTTTATTTTAAAAAAATAAGTAAAAGGCAAATCATAGAGTAAGAGAACATAATTGCAACACATATAATAATACTTTTAAAAACATGCTAGAATTCAGAACGCAAAAATAACTCCTATAAAGCGTATGAAAAAAGTAGGCAGCCTACAGAGCAATCAGGCAAGCGAAAGAAAGGGCATCCAGATTGGAAAAGATGAAGTCGAACTGTCCCTATTTTCAGATGATATGATACTATATAAAGAAAAACCTAAAGACTCTATCAAAAAACTCTTCGAGCTGGTTAATAATTTCAGGAACATTGCAAGATACAAAATAAATGCCCCCAAATCAGTTGCATTTATATTCTCCGATAATGAGCTAACAGAAAGAGAAATCAAGAAAGTAAGTCCATTTACAACAGTCAAAAACAAAATAAAATACCTACAAATCAATTTAATCAAGGAGGTGAAAGATTTCTACAAGGAGAACTATAACCCACTAGTGAAAGAAATTAAAGATGACACAAAAAGTTGGAAAGATATTGCATGCTCTTGGATTGGAAGAATTAACATTGTGAAAATGTCTATACTACCTAAAGTGACCTACAGATTTAATGCAATCCCCATCAAAATACCAATGACATTCTTCACAGAAATGGAAAAAATAATCTTGACATTCAAAACAACAAGAGACCCTGAACAGCCAAAGCAATCCTGAGTGAAAAAAATAAAGCTGGAAGCATAACACTACCAGACTTCAAATTATACTACAAAGCTGTAGTAACCAAAACAGCATGATACTGGCATAAAAATAGACTCAGACCAGTGGAGCAGAATACAGAACCCAAAAATCACCCCTCAGGCTTACAACCATCTGATATTTGACAAAGGCAACAAAAACATACAATGGGGAAAAGACTGCCTCTCCAATAAGTAGTTCTGGGAAAACTGGATATCCATACACAGAAAAATGAAACTAGACATGCACCTCTCACCATATACCAAAATCAATTCAAAACGGATTTAAGACTTGAGTATAAGACCTGAAGCTGTGAAACTACTAAGGGAAAATATAGGGGAAACATTTCAGAAACTAGGTCTAGGCACAGACTTTATGAACAAGAGCCCAAAAGCACGAGTGACAAACAAAAAAAATCAACAAATGGGACTTTATCAACCAAAAAGCTTCTGCACAGCAAAGGAAACAACCAACAGAGTTAAACAACAACGTACAGAGTGGGAGAAAATTTTTGTAAGCTATACATTTAACAAGGGATTAATATCCAGAATATACAAGGAACTCAAGCAATGACACAGTAAAAAAACAAATAACCCAATTAAAAATGGGCAAAGGAGCTGAATAGACATTTTCCTAAGGAAGATATACAGATGGCCAACAGGTACACGAAAAAATGCTCAACATCACTAATTATCAGGGAAATGCAAATTAAAACCATATTGAGATATCACCTCACCCCAGTTAGACTGGCTATATTCAAAAAGATGGAGAACAACAAATGATGGAAAGGATGTGGAGAGAAGGGAATGCTCCTACACTGTTGGTGGGACTGTAAATTAGGACAACCACTGTGGAAAACAGTATGGAGGTTTCTCAAACAACTACAGATAGATCTACCATACAATCCAGCAATCCCACTGCTGGGGATATAACCAAAGGAATGAAAATCATCATGTCGAAAGGATACCTGCACTCCCGTCTTCATTGCAGCTCTGTTTACAATAGCCAAGATATGGAATGAACCTAAATGTCCATCGATAGATGACTGGATAAGGAAAATGTGGTATATACACACCATGGGATACTACTCTGCCATAAGAAAGAATGAAATTTTGCCATTTGCAATGACATGGATGAGCTTGGAGAAACTTATGTTGAGTGAAATAAGCAAAGCACAGAGGGAAAAATATCACATGTCATCACTTATAAGTGGAGCTAAGAGAGAATAAAGGAAGGAAAGAAAGACCACAGTGGTGCATTGGACTTGCAGAGGGAGAGAGCATACCTATGGTTGCAGAGTGGGATGGGGGAAAGGGAGAGGGGGAAGGAGGTTAAGGATTAATTGGGTGGGGGACACAGGGTATAACTGCAAATCGTGGTAATGGGCATGCTCTCAGTGTTGATCTGGCTGTCATATCTTGGGCACAAGTGGTGATGGTCAGCTTTGTACCCCATGAATATTCATAACCAATAAAAATAAATTAAAATTTAAATTTAAAAAAGCAGGCAGCCTAAAAGAAAAAAAGTGTAAAAACTTTAACCAAGCACTTGAAAAATAAACAAAAAACAGATAACGAAATGAGCAATAAACATGTGAAAAATGTGTTCAACCTCTTTTGTAATCAAGGGAAATAAAATTAAAATTACAATGCAGTGTCATTCCACATCCACCAGATTTGCAAATATTGAGATACCTGACCTATCTGTTATGGGTTGAATTGTGCCCCACCTCCCAATTCACATGTTGAAATCCTAACCCCAGGTAGCTCAGAATGTGACCTTAATTGGAGATAAGTTCTTTACAGAAGTAATTAAGTTAAAATGAGATCATCTGGGTGAGCTCTAATACAATGTGACTGGTGTCCTTAAAAAAAGGAGAAATTTCAACCCAGAGACATACACAGAGGGAAGACGAGGTGAAGACACAGGGAGAAGATGTTCATATACAAGCCAAGGAGAGGAGCTTGTAACAGATTCTTCCCTCACAGCCCTCAGAAGGAATCAAGGCTGCTAACCTCTTGATCTGAAATTTCTAGCCTCCAGAACTGTGATACAATAAATTTTTGTTGTTTAATCCACCCAGTTTTTGGTACCTTGTTATGGCAGCCCTAGTAAACTAATAAATACACTGTCTAAGCCAAATGTTGTTAAGGTTGTAGAAGAGTTAGGAGTAGAGATTCTCATGTACTGTTGAGTGAAATATAAACTGGACAACCACTTTGAAAAACAGTTTGGTAAAGTTGAAGAAATGACCTAACAATTCCACTCCTTGGTATGTTATCCTAGAGCAGGGCTGTCCAATAGAACTTTCCAAAGTGACACAAATGTTCTTCAATTGGTGCTGTCCGATACTATAGCTACTAATCACATATGGCTATTAAACATTTAAAATATGACTGGCACAACTGAGGAACTTAATTTCTAATTTTATTTCATTTTAATTTATTTAAATTTAAATACTCACTGCCTAGTGCTTGCCATAGTTGACAGTTCAGTCCTTCAGCAACTCAAATAAACATACAGGAGGATATACATAAAAGAATGTCTATAGCAGTACTGGTTATAGTAGTTCTAATCTTTAAATAACCCAAATATCTATCAAAAATAGAATGGATAAATAAATAATCATGTATTTATACAATGGGATACTGTATAGTAATAAAAATAAATGAACTAGAGATACACAGAAATTGATGAATCTGAAAATTATAATGTGAGCAAATTAAGGAGGAAATAGAAGAATACAAGTGGCATGATCCGTTTATGCAAAGTTCAAACAATATTTTGTTTAAGGATAAATATATAAGTTGTAAGTGATAAAAAAAAAAGCAAAGAAGTGATCATCACAAGACTCTAAGGTTGGAAAGAGGTACGTGGGAATCTTCATGGAGTTCATTTTATAATTATTATTTAAACTGTACATGTATGTTTACTTTATTCTTCTATATATGTGTTGTGTCTCACAATAATGAATGAGAACAAAAATGTAGTTATTATCATTACTCTTAGGCATTATTTTTAATTAATTGATGCTGCTTTTCTTTCATTAACACATGACATCTAAGTACATGAAAGCATAGTCAGAGATTTCCAGTAGAAATTTAGATCCTTATCTTTAACACAACCAAATCCTTCAATTAAAGGCACAATCCCACAATTGTATACAAGATACTATCTTAACTGACCTCCTCTTATCTAACTCCTAGAATAATCAATGTTCTCCACTTGGAAAACAAACTCACTGGTGCCCTTAGCACACTGAATACTTGGATTAGTGTACATGACACTCTGTTCTAGCAGCTCTAACAAAAATCATTTACATATACTTATTAATAGAATACAAACGTAAAATGAGACTTGCCAATTCTATGGAGAGTAAATTGTATACTTTGGAAAGACTTGATAAGGGAGAATCTATTAAGAAAAAGATTGTTGTACAATTTGGTCGAGTGAAGCAACTGTAAAGATGGAAAATCATGAAAATCTAGAAGAATCCTATACTCAGATTGCTTTGGAGGAATTTTAACTTCTCATTCTACATCAAAAAAATTGACACTAAAAGTCAAAGTGCTTTATGCTTTTCAGTATGGTTAATGGAAGAAAGTCATGAAGCACCAATCTTGAATATGCTCAAGGAAAATCTTGGCAGTACACTAAAATATTGGTCAAGCAATCTTAATTTATGTTTTAACTTACCATGTTTTAAGTTAATGTATTACATATGGATAAATCATTTTTCATAATTCTCTGCTTCAACTGACACTACCAGTTAAACTATTAACTACTGGTCCCATTAGAGTCAGATAAGAAAGCATCCACTGTATTTTCAACAGGTTAACATAGGAAAAAAGGGGCAAAAGGAGGGCACTAGGAGTTTGGTTTAAAAAACTCCCACCAGATAGCAAAAGTTTTCAAATGTGTTGTATAAGCCAATTGTCTCCATCTCCTCAATGTGGAGTATACTATAAAGCAAATATATTTATTTCACAAGGCCTAGTTTCTTGTACTTTCAGTTCTAGTCTAACTTCTTAAAAGTACATGTAAAATGTTGACCTTGCAAAAACCAGGGAATTTTCCCCAGGCTATAGTCTCTGTTATAAGATAAAGAATTGTAATGCATTAAAAGTACATGTAAAATGTTGACCTTGCAAAAACCAGGGAATTTTCCCCAGGCTATAGTCTGTGTTATAAGATAAAGAATTGTAATGCATCAAGGCTGCTGGTTCAAAGACAAACAAGTTACTGATTGATATGTAAAGATACTGGGAAGCTATGAAGGGAGAAGGAATGTTTGCTAAGATCAAGCTTTTGTTGGTGGATCACTTAATTGCCTTATGGAATGTCACTTTGCTTGTTTTACTGAATGTTACCAGCCTATATTGTTAAACTATAACCTCACCTATGTTCTCTTCCTGTAACTTCCTGGTCTGGAGAATAAATGCAGGAAGAGAACCCCAATTCGTGGTTAATTTCCCAAATGGAAGGAATGCCTCTCTCTTGAGGTTTCTGGGAGATTAACCACTTTGTGGCTTCTCACTGCTTGGCTTCTCGCTGCTCAGAAGAGATGGGCTTTGAGTAATCTTTTGCTGCTCTGTCACCCAGGGGAAGAGGGGTGACAAATCCGTGGGAGGCAAAGCAACACCTCAACCTATATGCTCCTCAAATTATTCTAATTGGAATTTTGTACTGATAACCAAAAGAATCCGCTCTGAACAAGTCAGCTAAATTACAGTTCCTTGGGAGATCTGGGATAAGTCAGCAATCATGTCCACCTGCTCTGGAAGATGTTATCATAAGACCATTGTACTGAGAAGCAGCCATAATGGTGCCAGAAAGCCATAAAACAACCCCCAATACTTCTTTTTACCCGTGCCCTAGATCCCTACATGTAGGATGTAACCTAGTTACAATCCCAAATCTACGTATCATGTACAGCCAATAGTAAAGCCTGATGAAATAATTAGGCAGGGCTATCCTTCTCTCTGTCTCCTCTGACCCTTCCCCCTTCTTGTGATTATAAAATGCTAAGCTCTGTTGGCCCTCTTTGGAACACGTTTTTCAGGATTACCTGATCTCTGTGTCTCTCTGGTTGCAATTGTCATATTGGCTCAGAAATCCTTGCGATATGTATTTGGTCTCCGTTTCTTTTTTAGGCCAACAGTACTTACTCTACCAAACACTTTTTATCAAGGTTATTATTGACTTC
>NW_007731810.1:1694-3945 GCF_000696425.1 Galeopterus variegatus | reverse complement strand
CTACATGTAGGATGTAACCTAGTTACAATCCCAAATCTACGTATCATGTACAGCCAATAGTAAAGCCTGATGAAATAATTAGGCAGGGCTATCCTTCTCTCTGTCTCCTCTGACCCTTCCCCCTTCTTGTGATTATAAAATGCTAAGCTCTGTTGGCCCTCTTTGGAACACGTTTTTCAGGATTACCTGATCTCTGTGTCTCTCTGGTTGCAATTGTCATATTGGCTCAGAAATCCTTGCGATATGTATTTGGTCTCCGTTTCTTTTTTAGGCCAACAGTACTTACTCTACCAAACACTTTTTATCAAGGTTATTATTGACTTCAATCTTGCAAATTCAACAGTCAGTTTCTCTGTTCCCATCTTGCTTGTTTTCTCAGCATTGATGACACAAATGAGTTATTTCCCTCTTCTTGAAACACTTATTTCTTCCTAGCCTTTTGAGGTGGATGCCAAATCTCCCTGTTCATCTCCTATCTGACCAGCTGCTCCTTTTCAATCTCTCTTGCTACATCCTCCTCCTCTGCCTGACCTCTAAATGTCAGAATGCCCAAGTACTCTCATCCTGGTTCCCTTCTCTTCTCTGTTTTCACTCCTTAGAAGAGCTCATCCAGTATCTAGCTTTAAATTTCAAATTGATATACCAGTTCAGCTTGATCCCTGAGTTTCAGGCTTATAAATCCCACTTCCTGATGCCTACTAGGCATCTAAAATTTAATACAGTATGACCAAAATGATACTCTCATATTCTATTTTTTCTTGTTCCTCCATCTTCTTTAACTCAACAAATGGTCTCTTCCTCCACCTCACACCAGAAACCTTGGATTAGTCCTTAATCTCTTTTCCCTGGTTCAAACTACCAGCATCTGTTCTCTGATCTCCAGCAATAGCCCCTTAAATAGTCTCTTTGCATCAAACAGAGGTCTGAATATTTTCTCAAAACATAAAATCAGACCATATATTTACTATGGTAAAAGACAAACAAACAAACTCTAATAGTTTCCCATTGAAATCAAACCACACAGAACTCTCCCTTGAGACTGATCAGGAGAAAAGAAAAATCAAATAGGTAGATAGCCGCTTGATTATCTTCTCACGCTTCTCTATCTTCTGCTACACTCCAGAGACCCCAGCTTTGTGGTTACTGATGTTCCTTTTTCAGGGTCTCTTTCTTGTACCTGGAAAGATCTTTCCTTCAAATCTTCATACAGTTGCCTCAGTGACACCACTGAGCCCTGTGCACTTCAGACGGTACTTTCTTGCACAGCCTGTCCAAAGTAGCCCTCTATTCTACGCCCTTATATTTTTCTACAGTAAATACCACCCTATAAAATTACTTTGTTTTATTTTTATATTTGTCAGAATATTTAAAAAAATGCTTCCTTCATTAAAATATAGGCTCCAAGGTCAGGAACTTGGATCTAAACACTGGGCCACAATCATGAGTGTGAAAGTGCCATGAATAAATAAATGATTATATGAATGAATAACAGAATTCTGCTTCTAAACAGATAAGACAAAATCCCAAGGCTATGGTTCCAGATGCAGAGACAAAGAAGGAGATTCACAAAGACCTTTTAGATCCAGTGTTCTCAAAATTCCCAAAGTATCTTACACCTAGGAGCCAAATGGCCCTAAGATTCCAAGTGCTCACAAACATTAATGTAGAAAAATTTTTCTTTTTGGCATGGAAATTATTAAGGCATCTCAAGTACACCAAAGCACATACAGGATGAATGGCATGGAACAAAGTCTCTGCTACCTGCCAAGAACATCTTGCAGGATGCTAGCTGCTGATTTAGCAATTCCCAAAACCTTCTTGGTTCACACTAAGGACAATTTTTGCTCCATGTGGGTTTAGCACGAACCCTATCAATTGTACCAAGCACTCCCCAAGCATACCAATGAGGACCATCAATTTCTGTTACAGTTCAGTCTTATGAATGGTTCTTCCTGTCTGTGATGTAAACAGCAGTGAGTTATCACAAACTTTGTGTAGAAGACTGACTATGTTAACATGCATCCAGGGGATAATCTTTCTGTGAGTGTTTCTGACTTGTGTTTTAAGAGACTGCCCAAAGGCCAAGTGTACACTAACACAGGGATGTAGAGAATGGGACAGGGGCCCAAAAGTATATCTCCTTTGGTACCTGTAGGCACTATATGCTCCGAGCCTGCTACCCCTCTCATACTACTCACTGATTTCCAGTATTCAGAATCACACAGCAAATTAAGGAACACTAAAATAAGAC
>NW_007731810.1:0-1181 GCF_000696425.1 Galeopterus variegatus | reverse complement strand
CTACTCACTGATTTCCAGTATTCAGAATCACACAGCAAATTAAGGAACACTAAAATAAGACTACTAGACAATTCTGACACCAAAATGCAACTGTTATGTCAATAAATATGCTACATTCAAATATATTCACACATATTTCTCACATATAAACTGTCTCTAGGAGATGTCACCTATGACTTTAAGTTTCCTTAAGGCTGTTCAGAGCATGAAAATCTTGCCATATATAATGAAGCTATTATCTCAGTAATAGGGCTAAAACAGGATTTCTATGAAACCAATGATAATCTAAGAGAACTGCAACAAAGTAGGCTTTCTGAAATGTTCACTCCTTCTTTCCCTTCTCATACTCTATGTCAGGCATTTAAAATACACTATATTACTTAATCTTCCCAACATTATAAGAAAATACATTCAGCCTTTCATATCCATAGATAGGTAGATGTGTAGGTTATATGCAAATACTATGCCATTTCATATAAGAAACTTGAGCATTGTGGATTTTGATATCTGTAGGGATCCTAGAATCAATCCCCTATGGATACCAAGAGAAAATTGTAAAAATATGTCGAGCAAACTGATGAGCAGTTTNATCCCCTATGGATACCAAGAGAAAATTGTAAAAATATGTCGAGCAAACTGATGAGCAGTTTTCAGAACACCTGTTGTGGGAAAAATAGGATAATTTAGTCAGGCCCCCTCAACATTTCTTGTAAACAAGTTGTATGGGTGGAGTTAGTGTGCATGTGCGCCAATGTATCTTTTTAGTTTTGTAGCTATTGTGTGTTCTGCAGTTGTGAAGCAGGTTGGTGGCAGACAGCTCCTGTCTAACAAGAGCATGTTTACTCTGCTGGCAGCTGCTCAGTTTCAGTTTTTCTTTGGACTTTGCAAGTAGCAGTTGAGTTTCTGAGTTTCTCTGTGTGGACTGCTTAGCTCTCAGATGTGTGTGTGCTAAATAAAGACTACTCTTTCTTCAACCAAGGCTCCAAGGACCTTTTTGCTGGTTACCTAGCTCATAGACCAGCATGTGAAGGGTTTGTGAATGGGCTCGAGGGGTCTGTGATCTCCAGACGCTAGCCCTAGCTCTATACCTGTTATATGACAGATGTTATGCTAGTTGTCAAAGCTACAAAGACAATTAAGAGGGAGAGACAACAAACTTATATGTGAGTAAAACATTTATT
>NW_007731809.1:149351-151100 GCF_000696425.1 Galeopterus variegatus | reverse complement strand
CACCCAAAAGGCAGCCATGTCCAGAATACACATGGGACCAGAAATAGTACCTATTCTCACCAGCCAAACTGGAAAATTCCATGATTCATGGAGCACTGGGTAGAGTATGCAGAAAGATCTTGCCTCAGTGATGGTAAATAATTAGCTCTACTCTTGTTATTAGCTCTAGCACTTCCCTGGGCCCATCTAACAAACCTTAAATGTGGATTCTAAAACTACTGAATTTTTTTCAAGTAACTTAACTGTGTCCTAAAATGAAATGCAAAGATATTTATAAGAATGCCAGAAAAACCTAGTACCAAACAAGGTAAAATTTACAATTACTGACATTCAATCAAAAATTACCAGGCATGCAAGGAAGAGGTAATGAGGAGACAAATCAATCAATCAAACTTGATCCAGCACTAATACAATTATTAGAATTTGTAGTCAATAACATTAAAACAGTTATTATAACTATATTCCATATATTCAAAGAGTGAGGTAAAGACATGAAAATTTTTTAACGGAGTCACTGAGCTTACAAAGATAAAACTACAGTACATGAAATAGAAAAACACACTGAGTGATACTAACAACAGACAATAACAGAAGAAAAGTTTAGTGACCTTTGGCCATATTAATAGAAATTAATGATACGCAGAGAGAAAAGAGAATAATTTTTGAATGAAGTGTATCAGTGAACTATGAAATAACTTTAAGCAGCCTAATATAGATGTAATTGGAATACCTGAAAACGAAAGAAAGAGACAGAAAAAACATTTGAAGACATAATGGCCAAAATTTTTTCCAAATTTGATGAGGATCATTAGATCCCATACACAGGAAATATGACAAAAACTATGCCAAGATACACCATAATAAAACTGTTCAAAATCAGTGATAAAGTCTTCAAAGCAGGTGAAAACTTCAAAGGAACAAAAATAAGATGACACAGATTTCTTATTGGAAACATTGCAAGTAAGAAGACATCTCTAAAGTATAAAAGAAAAAAAAACTGTCAACCTAGAATTTTATACTCAGCAAAAATGTATTTCAAAAATGAAAGCAAAATAAGGACTTTTTCAGACATATAAAATCTAAAAGAATTCATCAGCAACAGACCTGAACTATAAGAAACATTAAAGGAAGTCCTTCAGGCAGAATGAAAATCATACCAGATGGAAATACACAAGGGAATGAAGAACAAAGAAAATAGCAACTACCCGGATGAACATGTGATTGATTTTCTTATTAGCTAAATCTGTTTAAAAGATATATATTTTTATAAAATAAATGCTGATTATATAAAAATAATGACAGTGTAATCTGGAATTATAACATAAGTAAAAGTAAAACTGTTTGACAACAGTAGTACAAAGATCAAGAAGAGAAAAGTATACTATTAAAATTGTTCTTATACATAAAATGGTATAACATGACTTGAAGATAGATTGTGATAATTTTAAAAGGTATGCTATAAACCCTAAAGTAACTACTAAAATAACTACACAAAGAGTTATAGCTAATAAACTAACAAAAGATAAAATGGAATCATAAAATAATCAATAAATACAAAAGAAGACAGAAAGAAGGAAAAGGGAACAAAGAATACATGGAATGAGTAAAAAACACAGAAAATAAATTTAGCCATCTCAACAATCACACTAAATGTAAATAGCCTAAATACTCTGATAAAAAAACAAAGATTATCTTACTAGTTAAAAAAAAAAGGTAAGGGGCCGGCCCGGTGGCGCACTGCGCTAGTGC
>NW_007731809.1:145134-148393 GCF_000696425.1 Galeopterus variegatus | reverse complement strand
AAAAAAAATTCTAGAAAATGAAAACTATAATAACAGAAAGCAGATCAGTAGTTCCCAGGGATGGAGATTGAGAGAAGTAAGTAGGAAGGATTATAAAAGGAGGAAAAAAGTAAACTTTTGGGATTGATAGCTATGTTCGTTTTTCTTGATTGTGGTGATGGTTTCACATATGTATACATACATTGAAATTGCCAAGCTGTACCCTTTGAATATGCACAGTTAATTATGATTCAACCATACCTCAATAAAGCTGTTTAAACTTTTTAATCTAACAATTAAGTCTGTATTTGAATAATTTGGTAAATCAACTGTTTCAACTTCAAATTTTATGAAATCTAAATACAGATCAATTATTATAGATGAAAATTTAGCACCCATATTGAAATGTGTTGTAAGTGTAAAATACAAAATAATTTTAAGGATTTCGTAAAAAAAAAAAAAAAAGTGAAACACGTACTTAATAAATTTTTGTGTTGATCATATGTTGAAATGATAACATTTTTGATATATTGTGTTAAATAAAACATATAATTAATTTCACTAGTTTCTTTTAAATTGTTTAATATGAGTCCTACAATATTCAGAATTAAAGATTCAGCTCACAATATATCTCTATTGTACAGTACTACACTAGAAAGGAGGAGTACTCAGGAAACATCATAGCATTCATATTTCTCCCCAGCAATGGTTAGCCATCCTATGGTAGAAAGAATAATGGCCCCAAAAAGATGTCCATATTTTAATCTCCAGAACCTGTAAATATGTTACTTTACAGGGCAAAAAGACACCTTGCAGATGTGGTTAAGTTAACGATTTTAAGACAAGGGTGTGTATTATCTTGGATTATCAGGGTGAGCCCAATATAATCACAAGGATTCTTATAAGGCAAAAAAGGGAAGTTAAGTCTGTCTCAACGAAGACAATATGATGACAGAAGCAGAGAGAGAGAAGAAAATATGACAACAAAAGCAGACATTGGACCAACGTAGCCAAGAACCAAGGAATATGGCAGCTTCTGGAAGCTGTAAAAGATAATTAACTGATTATCCTGTACTGTCTCCAGAAGGGACATAGCTCTACAAACACCTTGATTTTAGCCCCATAAAGCTCATTTTGAATGAATGACTTCCAGAACTATAAGATAATAAATTTGGTTTTTTTTAAAGTAACTAAACGTGTGGTAATTTGTTACAGCAGCAATAAAAAAACAATGCAGATTTTATGTACTCGGAAGTGGGGTGCTGCTATAACAAACACTTACAAATGTGGAAGAGGTTTTGGCATTAGGTAATGGGTAGAGCCTGGAAAAATTTTGACCAGCATGGCAGAAAAAGCCTAGGTTGCCTTCAACAGACAGTAAAAATATGGATGTCAACAGTGCTGCCAATGAGGGCTTAGAAAGAAATAAGGCACATATTATTGGAAACCTTAAAACAGGGGATCCTTGTGATATAGTGGCATAAAGTTTATCTGAATTTTGATCTGTAGTTAGATAGAAAACAAAACTTGGTAAATAATGAACTTGGATATTTAGCTGAGGATATTTCCAAGCAAAGTGCTTAAGGAGCAGCCTCCTTTCTTCTTGCTGCTTACAGTAAAATGTAAGAAGAAACAGCTGTTAAGGAAAAGGAATCAGGACTTAATGATTCAGGGAATTCTCAGCCTACCCAGACTGCAAAAGATAATAAAAGGAGATTCGCTGTCAGGAAAGCCAAAGATGTGACTAAACAACCTTTTGCTAATGCCTTGAAAGGATCAAAAGATCAGAATATTCAATCACCTAGAATCTCTCTTTGAAGAGATCAGGTGTGTGATTCATGGACCCCCTCAGCCATCTCAGTAGTAGCTAGGAAAAAAGATGAGATTATCTAGAAAAATCTGTGGAGGAAGCTGTTATCTAATGAACAGAAGACCTTCAAGGTTCTTGAGAATGTTATACCAACAGAGAAACTGCTAACTTGGACTGACAGGACAGAGAGAGGACAAAATAAAAGAGGGCTGAAGACCCCCCAAATTTCTACAAGCAGGAAACAGGCCGATAAAACTACTCAACTGTAAACATATGCTACCCTTCATGAAAAAGAAAGGATGTCTCAGAGGAATGAGCCACCAGCCCAGAGGGCAGAACCGAGATCACAGAGGATTATTTTGAATGCTTGAAACCCAGTGAAGTTTGCACTGCTGGATTTCAAAATTGTTTGGGACCAATGACCCCTTTCTTCTTTTCATTTCCTCCTTGTTAAGCAGGAATACCTATAACTGGTATCCTATACCTGTCCCACCATTGTATTTTGGAAGCAGATTACCTGTTTTCCAGTTTCACAGGTCCAAAGACGGACAGAAATTTTTCCCCAAAGTAGATAATAGCCAGAGTTTTGCCCATACATGATTTAGATTATTTAGATGATGAGATTTGGAATTTTTCAGCTGATGAAATTAGAGGAGATTTTAGACTTTGATACTATAATTAAGACTTCTTAATTAAGATTAAGACTTCTGGAAATATTGAGATGGGGTGAATGTATTTCACATGTGGTACAGACAAGAATCTTTGGGGGCCAGAGAACAGACTTTGTTAAGCAGAATAATGGCTCCCCAAAGATGTCCATGTGCTAATTGCCAGAACCTGTAAACATATTACCTTACATGCCAAAAGGAAATTTGCAGATGTGATTAAGTTACAAATCTTGAGATGGGGAGATTATCCTGGATTATCCAGGTGGATTATCCCAACGTAATCACAAGGGATTAAGCTATACAGGAAAGGCCTTATCAGTCAAACTCCTATAATGAGGTAACTTGTTACTCTTCCTACCAAAGAAGCTGCAAATACTTTCCCATTGTTGCAGCCTGGCAGACATCCCAGAGTGAGTTGCCAAAACAGAGACCACACAGATTAGAGAACACAGTTTCAGCCCAGGGAACCCACACTTGCGGAATGAATGAATAAATGAATGGTGAATAAAGCAGGCGATAAGACTTTTATAGGATACACTGGACAGAGAAAATTTTAATTCAGTTCAAAACATTTATTAATCACCTACGATGTGCCATGCACAATAGATGGCCCTAAGAGTCTAGGAGCATCTAGATAGGCAGCACTTCTGCCTTCCTGAATCTTACAGACCAGCCATGTTTCCGTAGCAACTCTGTTGCCTGTGTCAGCAGCCTTGCTCAGATCAAGAACGGCATTGATTCTTGACAGTGACTGAGCAGACTTCACACAATGCAGAGAAAAATGTAATCCAGTCTGTATTCT
>NW_007731809.1:142291-143720 GCF_000696425.1 Galeopterus variegatus | reverse complement strand
CCTCCCCAATTAAATCAGATGTCCCTGTACTATTCTTATTTGGTAGCCTATACATCCCCTTCATTGTAAGTATAGCACCTGTAATTCAACAATTACTTGTGTGATGATTATCTCCCTCATTATATAAGAGCAGGGGCTATCCTGACCCTATTTACTCCCACTGGTAACTCTACAATTAGCATGTTCCCTGGTATACAGTAGGAATTCCATAATGATAGCTAGTACTTACTGAGCATTTACTATGTATCAGGCACTGTTTTAATCACTCTAATACATTAGCTCCTCTAATCCTAGTAACCCTATGAAGTAGGTACCATCAATTTAGATGAGGACACTGAAGCAGCACAGTCAGGCTAAGTAGTTGCCCAAAGTCTCAAAGCCAATAAGTGGTGGGGCTTATTGGCTCACTGCCAAACCAAGTATTTTACCACCATGCCCTCTAGTGCCTCCCTCCTACCCTCAGAACACCCTCTGCATATCTGAACACTCCTCAGGGCAATAAGACAAGAAAAGCAGCAAAGGTGATCCCCAGGAAAACACACACCGGGTGAACAGACAGACCCTCCTACCCAGCTTCTGTCCCCATGCAAAGGAGGAGGGGCTTTTACCTTGAAATAAAAATGCTTTGCTGGCATTGTGCAGTCCGGACACCTGAGTGACTCCAAGGGTGGTGTTCAGAAGGTCGAGCTCAGTGATAATATCCAGCTGAAGGTCAGGGTCCATCCCAAAGCCCACCACTGGAAAGGAACAAAGAGCTGTTTGGCTTAAAATGCAGACTGCCAGCAGCAATATGGAGCAGAGACTACAGAGGCAAGGACTGACAGGGGACACAGGGAAGCCAATGACAAGTGCCTGGAGAGTCTCTCTCCCTAGAGAGAAAAGGAAAGCAACTCTTTGCTCTATCACCTCTCTAATATTGTAGTTTCTTTGTACCTTTCACCCCCACTCCCCATTACAGATTGATAATCCCTTGTCCAAAACCCTCGGGAGCCAAATATATGTCAGAATTCAGAGCGTGTTATCTATTTGAAAGGTGATATGGCCTATATACTACATTTTATGTAACACTCTCAGCAGAGTCTGAATCAGCACCCCATAATCAAATAGGACTACAATATTTCTGGAGCAAAAAGTATGAAATATTCCTCTAATTGGCATAAATAAAGACTAATAAATAATCCTCATACCAGCTTAGGTCAAGTTCAACTCAAGATAGGTTTTGCTGTCAGGTGACTTATGAAGAAATCTTGGGTTTCTAAGATTTTTTAGATTTGGAGACTGTAGATACAGGATTGTAGCCCTGATCTACTTCTTCATAGACAGATGCAGTCGTAAAATCTGACACCACCATCACCACCAGTGAACACCCTCACAGAGCACTCCCTGTGAATTAGGTTCATCCACCTGTGACAAAGAGGAAGGAAATGGA
>NW_007731809.1:139274-140470 GCF_000696425.1 Galeopterus variegatus | reverse complement strand
TCATTTAGTGATCATTTCACCGGGTATTACTGAGTGCTTTCTATGTAACATATACATTGCTCAGCACTGGAAATGTCCCATGGATCTTGCATTCCTGGGTGGTGGGGGGAGGTGGAGAGGGGATAAAAAATAAACAAACAAATAAATAAGATAATTTGGGATGGCAATAAATGCCACGAAGAAAATAAAAGAGTAATGGATAGAAAGCCACTTGGGTGGGGGACCTCCTTTATAAAGGGGGCTCAGGGAAGGTTCTTTTAAGCTGAAACCTGAGTAAAAGGGGCAAGATATGGGGGATAAACTTTCCACATGTAGAGAACAGTGAGTGCAAGCCAAGAACAAACTTGGAGTGTTCAAGGAACAGAGAAAGGGCTAGCATGGCCAGAGCAGAATGGGCCAGTAGGAGAGTGGTAGAAAATGAGGCCAAAGCGTAGGCAAGAGCTAGGTCCTATAAGGCCTTGTGACTCAAAACAAAGAGCTTAGATGTGGTTCTAATTCAAAGCAATATCATTGGAGGGTTTTAAGATTTATGTTTAAGGGTAGGANTAGGGACTGGCCAGGATGGAGAACCCTTGCAATGATGGATGTATGTTCCCATCTAAGGGGATTCTTACATGGAAAGTTTGATACCCTGGCAACTCCTGTTGGAGAACTTTAGTGCAGAGAAACATGGCCCTAAGCCTGCCTTTCCTTTGTCTGAGAAAGACTAGTTTCTAAGGATGTCTCTTACCCAGGGGATGTTCCATAGAATGATTCACTCATGATTATGAAGTGATTTCCAATTATATATATTATTAAGGCTAGAGATCACTAAGGGACTATGTTTAAGCCATCCATAAAGACCGTGTCTATCTACACTTAGCATCTCAATAGTGCAGTTCTGATTGCACAGTTGGAAATGTTTTAATCAGCAACAGCTGTCAACTGTGGTCTGCTGGTAATGCAGTCGCTGAGGCAGGATTTGGAAAGCTTGCACCCACTGAGTGAATGTTTGTCAGGATATCAAGAGCTATCACAACCTCACCTGCCCTTACACTCTCATACCTGGCCCTACAGATTTGGGGAAGGAAATCTACCCCCTGCTTACTCTTCTTCTGTTAGGAAACAGGAACTGGTGCAGCAATCTAGGCTCCTGTCAACAGAAGGCTGGTCAGGAAGGGCTCTTTGGGGCTGAAATCTGTCATTGCCAAGGAGGA
>NW_007731809.1:134705-138095 GCF_000696425.1 Galeopterus variegatus | reverse complement strand
TGTGGTTCTAATTCAAAGCAATATCATTGGAGGGTTTTAAGATTTATGTTTAAGGGTAGGATGGGTGGGATATCCTCTGATTTACATTTTTAATATGGTCTAACTTTAAACTTCAATTCTACCTGCCTGATACTGCTCATCCCGCACACAAACTCAATTCACAAAGACTGATCAAATGCAAAGAAGCACAAAGCTAGACGAGCTTCTGTCAGCCCAAGTTGCAGCACTGTGAGCCTGTTATTGAGGTGGGTGATGTTTTTCTCCAAGTGAGCTCAGATGCCAACAGTTCTGTGATCACCTTGAAAAGACAGGGAAGGAACTAATATTTTAGTTTGATCTATAGCATTCTACATCTGCATGGCAGAATTTAAATCAAGGATGATCTCAGAGGACCTCCCAGCTGGTCTTTCTCTGGCCAAAAATTTAGAAAGTGGTCTGGGGAATGTGCCTTGAGAAAGCATCCCTGTAGCCCCAGTGCCTTGCACAAAGGCTGACAGGTCCTGAATTTAGGAACTGATTAATTACCTAATGAACGTGCACATGATCACTTTTTTTAGGTATAATGACCTCAGAGCAATATACATATCTGGGGATACCTTGAGAGGACAGGATGGCATGCAGGCCAAGGAGACTTTCTAAGGGGACTTTGGTTGACTGAACTGTTGACCTCAAATCCTTACCCTTCCCATATTCACACCCTTTGCCTGTGGCTTTGCTGTTCCTTCAACTGGAGTGGAAATAAACCTGCCTATCCCTTGACTATGGGCTCAGCCATGTAACTTGTTTTGGCTGTTGAGATGTTACACATTACATACCGAGAGGCTCTAATGTGCTTATGTGATGGGGTTTGTTCTCTGGCACGTCTGTATCATGGTGAGAAGAAAAGGGCCCTGCTGGCCCACTGGTCCAAGAAAACTAAAACATGTGGAGCAGACACCCTACTTGAGTTCGGGACCAAGCCCAGACAAACCTGGCCTAGATGATCCAACACCAAACCAACCTACAGACATGTGAACCAAAATAAATAATTGGGTTTTTTTAAGCCATTGAGTTTTGGGCTGTTTGTTATACAAATATTGTGGCAGTAGTTGGCTGATTCAGGGACTAAAGACCTACTATGGTGGTCATCCCTAAGATGTCCAAATCTCCCAGACTAGGGCCCTGTAATTGGACAAGCCTAAAAAGCACTTAGACTCTGTAGAACTGGCAGAACACCCCAGTAGTGCTCTTGGATCCCTACTTTCAAATGAGAACACAGCACCCTCAATCCAGAGTGTTGTGGAAACACTAAACTAAGAGCCCATTTCAGTCCTGTCTCTTCCCCCTACTAATTCTGTGCCCTTGTAAATTCACTTCACTTCTCAGAGCCTCAGTTTCCTTATCCATAAAACGGGAATGATAGTAACTGCCTTCCAGACTCATAAGGTCTTAGTGGTAACTGCATCAATACTCCAGCAGCTCAGTGTGGAACATACTTGGTGCCCAGCTGGGGTTTGCTGCATCTGTTTTTCATAAGACTAGTTCTCCAGACCATTCCAACTTCCTGATCCTCAGCTCCACTGAAATCATACAAAAGGAAGAGTCGGCCCCCTTCCTCCCAACCTCTCCCCATGCCCAATTAACCTAGAAGGGCTTTTCACCCTGGATTTGCTTTGTGAAACTCATATGTTAAATCTATATTCAGTCTTCCAACCCCACCCACAACTCAAAATTGAAGGGACTTTTCTGGCTTTAAGATAACTCTGTATTGCTCTTGTTATGGAAGTACCCCACAAAAATAAAACAAGAGAAAAGAAAATCAATTAAGCTTCTGGATACAGTTTTCTTCTCGCCCTTTAATTGGTCCCTTTCAGGATGAAAATGTCTCATGCCAATAGCAGGATGTATAAAGGATAGCACTTTGCACACTGGTCAGGGAATCAGAAAACCTGTTAATAAGGCAGCATTTACATGGCCTCTCCTGTACCTTATATAGTGTGAGAGTGTTGGTCCCACAAAAAGATTTTTTTATTTTAATCTTTCTGCTTCTTGTGTAAGCATGGAGCTCCTGCCCTTTCCTAGGAAATTCTATTAAAGTTTTCTACTTCGGACATAATGGCTCTACAAATGGCTAAAGCTGGGAATTAGAATTAAGGAGGATGAAAAGCTCCTGGGGAGGAAATAATTTTAAAACCTGCCAGACAGCATGTCAGTGTCACAGAGCACTTGAGGCCAGGTTCTGAGATTCAGAACCTTCACCCTAACCAGGACACCTGCTGCCACTGCTGCTGGCTACTCCTCAGCCCTGTCCAGGGGGTACTCAGGCCCAAAGCCCACTCAGTCCAACTTCAGGGTCTCAGGGCCTACGATCCCAAGCAAATCTTCCTGAGTCTGGCTCACTTCAAATCTAATCTGGTTCATTGTCCATGGTGAAAGCTGTTTTCCCCTGGTCCATGCAGAGCAAAATGATACTACAAAGATGCTCCAAGACCTCGCTTAACAGCAGGATTTCACAACCACTTGATCAGATTTGGTACCCTGGGCTCCTACCCCAAAAGCAACTTTCTTGAAAAATATGCTCTATGCCTGTTCCAAGTTAGCCAATATTTTACATGATCACTGGAGGCTGGGGGCTCATCTTCACAGCTCCATTATTCAATTCATAATTAGTAAACTGCCCGGGAGTTGCTTCAAAAAGAAAATCTCTCCCTTCCAGCAGGTGGCAGCAAAAGGCATTCACTTGGCCCCTAGAGGCTTTGATGGTACTCCCTTCACCCCCTACCCTAGTGACCAAAACAAACTGGAAAGCAATGGGAGAACAACCATTGGGTTTTATATTATTCCCTCTTCCAAGCTATTGGAGAAAACTCATGGACACAGGGTGTTATTATTGTAGCCTTTTAAATTTTCATAATTAATAATGTACCTAGAAATCCCAGAAATATTTTTCACTCAGAAATAACAAGAACTGGGGAACAGTACCTCCTATATTGACTTCACTTTGCACTCTATAACAAGTGCTCTGAATGAGGAGCAATTTAAGCAGTTTCCTTATGACACCAATCATTAGATCTTTTCATATGTAACTGCTTCTGCACTGCAGTCTTGCTTTAATTAAAATGTTCCTGATATCATCTATTCATTTCCACTAAAAGGCTGTGATATCTGAGCAGTTCACTAAGAGAACCACATGTTTATTTCATCTAGGACTGTTAACACCCCAGACAACAATTGTCCTACTTGACAAATAAACTTTCCAAGCAGCTGTTTGGATCCTGATAAACTAATCACCAGCCAGCCTTTGCTACCTAAGAAATGTATGATGGTGGGGGGGGGGGGGGTTTTTGGAAAAAAAAAAAGGGGGGGCCCCCAAAAAACAAAACAAAATTGTATATTAAGATATTGGGAAAA
>NW_007731809.1:131614-133767 GCF_000696425.1 Galeopterus variegatus | reverse complement strand
TGGGGGGGGGGGGGGGGGGGGTTCTTGGACAAAATCAAAGGGACTGCCCCCAGAAAGCTACAAGAAATTGTACATGTATGAATTGAGAGATAATTCCCTTAGCCTCTCTCATTCTTTTGATAATCTTTGTACAAGAAATATGTGGCCTCTGGTGTTCAAGTAGTTAGTGCCAGTGGCATTGAAAACTCAGGCTCTGTAGGCAAGAGCCACAACCTATTGGTCACATCTTTCTATGCTTCCCGGCCTTTGGGCAAGCTGTTCCCTCTGCCTGGAATGCTTTCCCACTTTGTCCACCTGGAAAGCCCCCTCCAAAGCCTTCAAGGCACAACTCCCAAATGTCACCTCCTTAGTAAAGCCTTCCCTGACCACCACCACCACCCCTCCCCAGAATTAATTCACACCGTCCCTCCTTTGTATTTCTTTAATAAAAGCCTTCCCTGACCACCACCACCACCCCTCCCCAGAATTAATTCACACCGTCCCTCCTTTATATTTCTTTAATGCAGACTTCATATACTCCCACCTCTCTACCTCCTATCAAGCTGTATAATAAAAATACTTTCCAATTTCTATCTAGAGTCTCAGCTAAAAACTGTTAGTTCCTAGAACTCAAGGATCAGGTCGTTTCCTCTTTGAATAAGCAATTCTGGCATCCAAAATGACACCCAATTGTCTGTTGAATGAATAAGTTCATGAATGAATCTTCCCCTACAACCAAATTTTTACAAGATTTAAAGGACATTGGGAATGAGTAGGTGGAAAGACCATCTCCTTAAAGATCCCTCCACAAGCAACCTGCCCTGGAAACACAGTCCACTCCTGGATGAGAGCACTTTTTGGCGACTTTTCAAGGGAGTAATGAGAACAAAGGATTTAGGCATATTCGGTCGTGATATGCACTTTTGGATGTTAAATGACCCATGGGCTGCCTCTTCTTCCATCTAGCTCCTCCTCGTCTTCCGGTCCTCAGAAAGGTGCCCACTAGCAACAGATTCTCCGCTCTCACTGTCTGCAGTAGCCTTGCCTGTCCTGATCTTTGTGCGACGGGCTCCTTCAGTGTACTCTTGGTTTTAAAAGACTAATCCATCCCAATGGGCCTGAACTCGAGAAGCAGCTACTATAGGCTAGACTGAGCCTTGGCGTGTCTGCTGCCTGGGAAGCTCTGACGGAGATAAGGAAAGGGAAGAGGGTTTCTTTTGTCCCTGGAGAAATCCGTATCCGACGCTCTTCTGTGAAGCAGAGGAAAGCCACTGCCCCTTCAGTCCTGGGAAAACGGGAAGGGCCAGCTGGAAGCTCCTAGGCTCCCAAAGCTTGGATCCTCGGGCGACCTAACAAGAAAGACGGGGCGCCTGGGGCGCCAGAAGAGGGAACTTTTGAGCCAACCAAGGGCCGATGCCCCTCCCCAGCCGTCTTCAGATAAACTTGCTCCCTGGCCTGGGAAGCAGGCTATATGCCTCTGGAGAGGGGAAATGGCGGTGGTAACGGGGGGAGGATAAAGGGACAAGGAATGACCACACACTGATGGTGGGGTGCAAAGTCTGCAGCGTGTACTGAGGGTGGTTGGTATAGGACTGAAAACCCTGGCACTCTCCGCAATCAGCGGGACCTATTTTTGCCAACTTCCTACCCTGCCCTACCTCATCCTCCTCTCATTTACTACCAGCTCCTTGAAGAAGGCGACTGCAAGACAGTCTCCGAACCCCAGGACACTTGGGTTAGGGGATCTGGTGGAAGCGGAAAGAAAGAGGAGCGATTGGAGTCCTCACAACTGCGTCTCCGAAGGCCGAACGAAGTGGGGACTCCACACAATCAGTTATTCTCGCTTCTTCTCCCCACCCCAAAACCCGAGATTATAGCAAGGGAAAACTGTCTGGGAGCTCGAGAAAATCTCCCCGGATTGTCTCCAATGCTCCAGTTCCTTCGAATAATTGTTCGCCCGGCCCTGGGGGCGGGGAGCGAGCGGGGCGGAATACTCATGGAGTTCCCCTGGGGAGAGTCAGGAAGGCATCGGAAGAGATCGCGGGGTCCCGGGTCCTCCCGCAGCCGTCTCCCGGCGCCGCGCCGCGCCCGCCGGCCAGAAGCGCTCCCTCTGCGGGGGCGACTCCCGCGGCCGCCCCTCGCCCGCCCGGCGGGGGGGGGGGGGGGGGGGGGGG
>NW_007731809.1:129914-131348 GCF_000696425.1 Galeopterus variegatus | reverse complement strand
GGCGCCGCGCCGCGCCCGCCGGCCAGAAGCGCTCCCTCTGCGGGGGCGACTCCCGCGGCCGCCCCTCGCCCGCCCGGCGGGGCTCGGGAGAGTGGTTTCCACGGCACCTTTCAAGTTCGCGCATGTGGGGCTTGCGGACCCGCCCTGCTGCGGGCTAAGACTCCCCGGGACCGGGAAGCTGGTTACTAGCAGCGTGAGGGTGCGCCCGCTCGGCCGCACCCCTCATTCCCGTGTCCCTGGGACCGCGTCCCCCAGGAAAAGGGCACGCGTCGGGGGCGTTTTCTAGCCCTTGAGGCTCGCTCCGCACGCTCTCACCGCGAGCAGGACAGAGAGATCCAGGGGACCGACCCGCGGTACCGCCCTTCTCCAGACCCGCGCAGAGCTCGGCTCCAGGTTTCCCCCACACCGGGGTGGGCGCCGGGCACGGCGGCGGGGCTCCCCGCCTCTCCCGATCCATCCAACAGCCCCAGCCGTGCTTACCTGTCCTGGCGGTGCACACACAGAACCACACGACTAAAATCGCATCCGCCGGCATCGCTCCCGAGGGTCCCCGCCAAGCGGGATGCACCGAAGCCCGGAGGAGACAAATGAGCCTGGATCCCGAGGCGCGCCGGTCTCGGAGCCGCCAAACTTGCTAGCGGGCGGCGGGGGAGGTGGCTCGGCAGCGCCGGGTGCAGCGCTGGCCCGCCCCCCGCCGCGGCTGCGCTCTCCTCGGAGCTGGGGCGGGAGCGCGGGGCTCGGCCACTCGGGCAGGGTGCGCTCCGCGCTGAGGGCCCAGCCGGTTCGCCTCCTTCGCCGGCAGAGCTTCGAGGACCTGGCAGGCGGGTGCTGCAGCCGCTACCACCCGGAGCACCGGAGCCGGAGTCCCGGGACACGCGTCTGAAAGGGAGGAGCTGGAGGTTCAAGGCTCCCCCACGGTTTCACGAGCTCCAGCCCCGCCACGCTGCTCTCGACACTGTCGCTGTCTCTGTCTCAGCGCCGCGGTGCGAGCTGCCGAAGTTGGCACAGTTCATCTCGGCCGAGTCTAAGAGCCCACGAGCCCTCGCGGGTGGGTTTTTTCCTCCGAGGGACCCAGACCCAGGCGACGCCACCGAGCGCTCCTGACCCCTCCTCGGAAAGCAGTTACTCCGGATTCGCTCTGGCAACTGAGTGGGGACGGGCGGGGAGGGACCTGAGTGCGATGATGGCTCAGTCCCCGTTCACCACCTGCACTTTCTGTCTGCTCTCTCCGGGTGGACCCCGGTGACTGGGTATACCCTTTTTCGGGTGCAGGGAGAGGATGCTGGGGGGTGGGGAGGGTACAGGAAAAGGGTTAGGGTTTGGGGAGTCTAGTTGCAAACCTCGTTCTGCAGGGCAAATGCTGCCACATAGGGGAAATTCCTAACCTTTTTTTTTTTTTTTTTTTTTTTTTTTTTTCCTTTTTTTTTTTTTTTT
>NW_007731809.1:126877-129319 GCF_000696425.1 Galeopterus variegatus | reverse complement strand
CCCCCCGGCCCCCCCCCCCCCCAACACCATTATCTGGAGAGAAAAACTGGGCTTTGTTTTCGGCATGTGGGTAAGAAGAAGGAGGGGTCCTTCTCCCTCTGTGCGACCCCGTCCCACTTGGACCTTCCCTATGAAGATCTTCCAGGTTTGAGACCTCTGTCCCACTTCTTATGTGTCCCACTTCCATCCAGGAGTATTATTTATAACTGGAATGTAGAGTCATGAAATCAGAAATGACAGAACCTCTGATTTATACCATATGAGCCCCACATGATTTAAAGATCCCAGCTTGCTCACTCTGCGAGTGCTCTCAGATCCCCTTCCCCCACCAGCACCCCTTTGATACTCATGACAGGAATCCCAGAGAAGAAAAAGGAAACTTCCTGAGCAGCCTTTCCTGGGAACCAATTCCAATGTTTCAAAATCCTCTTCACGAATAAGGACCTGCTCTTCTCATTTCTGGCACGCACTCTCACTTCCCATATCCTTAACCCCTACACAACTTTGACCCCAGGAGCCCCAAGGAAAGTCACCAAATTAGCAACACAGTTTATTAAGAGAGTTTTACCTACATTCTCTTCTAGTCTCTGCCTTATTTTCTGGATATTGCTGTATGCAAGCCATTGTCCCGCTTGGCCCTTTATATTGTGGTCCCTTGACAGATGAAAAAGAAAGTGAACAATCAAGTAATCTAGATTTGAGCTGAAAGAGTAAAAGGTAAACTGATGTTAAGGCTCAGCTGATTCTCCAACTCTACCAGGATTCAACTCAGGCCCAGAGGGGATCTGTTTGCCTTGACTCTGTTTTTATTACAGAGTCAGGGCTTTTTCCTTCTGCCTGGAACATGTTACATCTAAAGCTTACATTAAAATAACACACTTTGCAGAAAATAGAATTTCCCAAGTCTATCTGGGCCTTGTGGATGAGAACACCATATACCATGAGTGTTGTGAGAGCCACGTTTCCTCTCTCCTCTGTTGTCTTTAAATACACCTCAGCAGCTTTTAGTGGCTTTGGACTGTTGTTTCTGAGGCCCTTGTATTGTTCTCAGAAATCCCAGAATGCCTAAAACTTGCAGTGACCCCAGCAAGGGGAAAAGTGGTCTGGGTAAGACCTTTAGAGCTCTCTGTCTTAAAGTCTCCATGTAATTAGCTGGTCCTGTGGGATGGGGCTTTTAGCTTGTTCCATTAAAAAATAAAGCAAGACATATGTTCTGTCATAGCTTTGCAGCATTACATCCATTAACAGTAACAAGAGTTAATCTCAACAAGGTCATAAATCTTTCCTAGATAACTAAGTACTTAAGTCTCCTACTGTAAGTGCATTTCTTGAGTGGGGATTTTGAGTGTGTAGACCTATTAGGCTAAGGTAATGACATTGAAGGGACCACCTGGCTATGTATATGCTTGACTGTGGGGTGTTGCAATGGGACATATGCTGAGTGGAGGCAGCAACGAGACTTGACTCACTCAAAGCCATATCCCAAGTACACCCTCCCTTTCAGAATGGCCTACCTCCATGGTTTCTCCAAGAGCAGTAGCTTCCCTTGGTCATCTCTCTGCCTCTTCTTTCTGACCTTTAAATGTTGGAGCTCCCCAGAGCTTAGTCCTCAGACTTCTCCTCTTCCAGCCACACTCACTCCACGTTCTCTTCCAGCTTCATGGATTTAAATATCTATGCATGGATGACTCTCAAATGTTTATATCCAGCCACAGTTTCTCCTTTGAAGCCCAACCTTACATCTCCAACTTCCTGTTAGGCATCTTAAGTGTAATATGGCCACATCATCAAAATTAAAAACATCTGTGCTTCAGAGGACACTATCAAGGAAGTGAAAAGACAATCCATGGGATGGGAAACAATTTTTGAAAAACATGTATCTGATTGGAACTTGTATCTACCAAAGAAACTGTTACAACTAAATAATAAAAGACCAAATTTTAAAATGGGCAAAGAATTCAAATAGGCATTTCTCCAAAGAAGATATACAAGTAGCCAATGAACACATGAAAAGATGCTCAACATCATTAGCCATCTGGAAAATGCAGATCAGAACCACAATGAGATATTGCTTCATGGCTAGAATCAAAAAGACAGATAATAAGTGTTGACAAGAATGTGGAGAATTGGAACCCTCATATACTGCTAGTGGGAATGTAAAATGGTTCTTCAAACAGTTAAACATAGAGTTCCCATATGGTCCAGCAATTCTACTCCTAGGTATTTATGCAAGAGAAATGAAAACATATGTCCACACACTAACTTGTACACAAATGTTTAGAGCATTATTCAAAACAGCCAAAAAGCGGAAACAACCCAAATGTCCATCAACTGATGAGTGGATAAATAAAATATGGTATATTTATATGCTGAAATATTATTCAGCAATAAAGAGAAATGAAGTACTGATACATGCTACGACATGGATGAGTCACAAAAGAC
>NW_007731809.1:78592-126649 GCF_000696425.1 Galeopterus variegatus | reverse complement strand
TCAGCAATAAAGAGAAATGAAGTACTGATACATGCTACGACATGGATGAGTCACAAAAGACAACATATCATATGATTCCATCTCTATGAAATGTCCTGAATAGGCAAATATATAGAGACAGAAAGTTGATTAATGGTTGCCCAGGTCTACAGCATGGGAAGGGAGGGTCAAGGGTGACACCTAAGGAGTATGAGAGTTATTTGGGGGGTAACAAAAATGTTCTAAAGTTGATTGTGGTGATGAATGTAAAATTCTCACAGACATTCACAATATGCTAAAAGCTACTGAATTATATCCTTTAAATGGGTGAACTGTATGGTATGTAAATTATATCTCATAAAGCTGTTTTTAAAAACTTCTTTAATCATCATGACAAAAAATTGTAATATGGCCAAGTGAGGACTTTTGATTTTTCCCTCCTCCCAAGCTTGCTCCCTGCTGACTTACAAGGTGGCACCATCCTTCACCAAGTGCTCCAACCAGATAACCCAGGGCCATCCTCAACTTGCTTTCCCTGTCCCCGACATACAAGTCATCAAGCCCTGTCAGTACACCCGAAAGAAAAATCCCGAATCCACCACTGCTCACCAGCCCCTGCTCCCACCTTCCTCCAATCCGTCATTATCTCTTCCTTGGGCTACGGCTGTAGACTCCCAATGGTTCTCTCTGCCACCATTCTTGCCCCTTACAGTTCAGTCACCCCTCACCCCAGCAGACATCGTCAGCTTTTTAAAACATATATCAGATCACATTCTCTTGCACAAAAATCTTCCTGCAGTTTTGCATCATATTTTGGAAAAATCCAAACATCTTCCCAGTTTTCTCTCTCCCCATTCCCTCGCTCACTCACTCCAGGAGGCTTTCTTGCTGTTCCTCAAACATCCCAAGTTCATACTTCCCTCATGGTCTTTGTGCTTGCTGTTTCCTCCACCTGGAATGTTCTTTCCATAAATCTTTATTTTTCTCTCTCCCCATTCCCTCGCTCACTCACTCCAGGAGGCTTTCTTGCTGTTCCTCAAACATCCCAAGTTCATACTCCCCTCATGGTCTTTGTGCTTGCTGTTTCCTCCACCTGGAATGTTCTTTCCATAAATCTTTATGGTTCACTCTTAGCATGACTCAAATCTCTACTCAAATGTCAGCTCCTCAGGGAGACCCTGCCTAAAGAGGCTTCTCAATTCACCCCCTACACTCTTTGTCCCCTTACCCTGTTTTATGTTTTATAGTGCTTATTATTATTTGAAATAGTATGATTGATATGTTTACTTATTTATTCTCTGTCTACCCCCCTCCCCCATAATGCAAGCTCCACAGGAGTAGAAATTTTGTCTTTCTTGTTCACCACTGTGTCTTTCCACCTAGAACAGTGCCTGCCACATTTTAGGAGCTCCGTAAGTGTTGAATGAATCAATCAATGGATGTTCTGCTAGGAAGCAGCATGATGAACTGACTCTTCTCATTGGCCGCCATCAAGACAACGATCAGACTGCTGTGTCCTACTGGCCCCCAGAGCTGCTTCATTGCTGACGCCATGTGGGGCAGCAGATCCCATAGAGGAAGAGTGAGGACTTCTTTTTAGTATCTGAACTAGATCCATAAGCTACAGGCAGGTCCTAATTATCCATCTTATTTACTTCCCTCCAAATTCTCCTCCCTTAGCCTCTCCTCTGTCCAAATAGCCTTTCAACTACCTTCACATTTATAAACAAATAAGTTTCCTTGAAAAACAGGAGAAAATGAAAGGATAGTGCTGTTAAGGATTGGATCACACCCCCCACCCCCAGCCCAAAAGATAGGTTGAAATTTTAATCCCTGTACCTGTGAATGTGACCTTATGTGGAAATTGGGTCTTTGCAAATGTAATCAAGTTAAGAAGAGGTCATTAGTGTGGGCCCTAAGTCTATATGACTGATGTCCTTATAAGAAGAGGAAAATGCTATGGAGAGACAGAGACACAGGGAGAATGCCATGTAACAATGAAGGCAGAGACTGAAGTGCTGCAGCTGCAAGCCAAGGAGTACCTAGGGCTACCAGAAGTTGGAAGAGGCAAGGAAGGATCCTCCCCTAGAGGAGTCAGAGCAAGCATGGCCCTGAACCCTTGATGTTAGACTTCTAATCTCCAGGACTATGCGAGACAAAATTTCAGTTGTTTTAAGTCTTCCAGTTTGTAGTGCTTTGTTATGTCAGCCTTAGGAAATAGACATAAGTGCCAATTTGCTGGCAGAGCCTAGGAAAGTGCAAAAGCACACCAATTTCCTTCCTAGCAGCTCCAATATTCTCTGGAACCGTGCAAGCCTGACCTGGTTGGATATTTCCACTTCCTGAAACACACACATTTATAAAGAGGGGTTGAATGAATATATTTGTGCACATACTTCTGTTTCTATGTGACTATATAAACTCTATATGTAAATTGTGCTCTCCACCCTAATGACCACAATTAACATCAATGACAGCCAAATTAGACGGACCCATATTTTGCTAAATTAACTATTGCCCTTCTGTCTTACAGCTTTAAATACTTCTTAGAACAAAGCTGGGTATAAATCTGTAGGAAAATAGATAGAAGAATCTATAGATAGACATATAAAGGCATCTCATAACTCTGGATGAAACCACTGTAACCCATAACATCAATAATCTTGGATGAGTTTCGACTTTCTAATGACATGGTTTGCACATCTGGGTTTTATTAAGTGTTAAGCACATCTTGTCCATTTCAATAGACTTAAAGAATGCAGGCACATTGCCCTCAAAGACCTTTTTTCTTAGAAACAGGTCTCACCCCAACCCTGACTAGAATGGTGGTTTACATTTATTAAGTGTAACCATGTATGAATTACCTCTCTAAGTGCTTTCTGTGGATCCACTCACTCCCCAAAACAACCCAATTAGATAGGTGGGATTATTATAGCTATATTACAAATATGGAAACTGAGTCATTGGCCAAATAAGTGGCTGAGCCAAGTTTCAAACCCAGACAATATGACCTCAGAGTCTGTGCACTAAGTTCTTAAGCTATACTGTTTCTCCTGGGGTAAAGCCTGAGAATTCAGTCTCCTTGTTGAGATTTTTGTGGGGGACCAATGACTAACAGCCCCATTCCCTGCCTGAGTTCTGAACCAATTAAGCAATAAGACAAGAAATTCAGCAGGAGACCAAATCATCATCTTTATTAATATAGAGAAAATGCTGGAAGAGCATAGCCTTATGTGAAAGCCAAAACGGACTGACCATCTGCCCTCCCTCCAGGCTGGACCCTCCCACAGCCATCTGCTCCCACTGATCTGGATGAAAACAGAAAGCAAAAGAGACCTCATTGAGAAATGAAGACCAGTGGCTTTCACTGTCCTCCACAAAGGATGGGAGCATAGGGAGTGAGATAAAAGGTCAGGAGTGTTTAAGGAAAATGACTCACCATAGAATCCAAAAGCATAGGGAAGAGATGATCCTCTCAACCAACTTTCAAACGTTTCCCCATAAAGCTTCTTTCTATAAAATCCAGTAGCTCAGGCTTCCCACAAAGCATTCACCCAGTTCTTCTTTTCCAGGTTTTAAAAATGATCCATTGTTCATACTAGAAGTCTTATGTGCCCAGTGCTATTATCATTATTCTGCAGGAAAATTAGAAGGAAGACCTCCTTCTCAACTTACACTGAGTTAGGAAAGATAGAGAATCCCTCTTAAAGTAGAGCTTCCATGAGCAGACCTGGTGACCCAAAGCAGTGAATACCTACTGGAGAAATTTCAGACAACAGGATGGTGCAGTGGGAGAAATATTTTTGAGCAGGGAGGGCCTGATGTAGTTACTTTACGAAACCAGTCACAACAGTTCATGAGACTGGCCCTGCCCATCTACATAAAACAGAAATGGTCATTCCAACCGATGCTTTTAGACTGCACAGGCCAAAAAAATTCTCCCTGCCAACAAGTAACATTAAATCCTCTGTAGTGGTTCCTTGGGTCTCCTTCTAGTCATTCCAGTTCATTTTACTTCCTGTGTCAGTAAGGATTCCATCTAGTTTCAAGTAACAAAAAAAAACTCCCAAATGATAGTGACTTAAATAATAGATGTTTAATACTCTCTCAGGTAAAAGAATTCTAGAGTTGGACAGTCAGGGTTAATTTGGTGGCTCTATAAAGTCCTCAGGGACTCAGCCTCTTTCCACCATCCATAGAATGTAGGATTGTCCTCATGGTTCTACATGGCTGCATACTCTGGCCATTACATTCACATTCCAGACAGCAAAGCATAGAAAATGAAGAGCAGGAAAAGAGCATGCCTAGGAGTCCCACATGTCACTTCCACTTATATTTGGGCAGAACATAGTTCCACGGCCACTTCTTATGAATCTGTTAGCTACTCCTGCATGACAAACAACCACAAAAACTTTAGTGGCATACAACACTAGGCATTTATTCTCATATATCTTCAGGTTGGCTAGTTCAGTTTATCCAGGCTGGCCTCAGACAGATCAGCTTCAGGCTACAGTGGCTGGGCTGATTGGACTTCTCACTGCAGGTCCATACTTCAGTTGAGTGACTCCTGACCCTTGTGCCTTCTTCTTCCTTAGTCTAATGGGCTAACCAGGACATGTTCTTCTCATAACCCAAAGAGGCACTAAAGAGCAAGTGGAAATAGATGAGGACTCTTAATGTCTAAACCCAAAGCTGGCATACTGTCACTTCTTTTCACATGTTATTGGCCAAAGCACAGAAAAATAGCCAGGCCCAAAGTCAAGGGGTGAAAAGTACAATCCAACCGCCACAAGGACAGAGCAAGGGTGTGATTCAGGGTAGTATAAAGAAATGAAGTCGGGTCAATCTACCATACCTGGCTTCAATGTAACCAGGAAATGCCATGTTTGGGCTGGTGGTAACATGCCTGGCTAAAGTCAGAGATGTCACTGAGGAAGAACAAAAATTCAGAGGTAGTTATCAGTCTCTCCACACTCCCTCACAGGATAACTACTCTGTAAATTACTAATACTGGCCTAGTGCAAGCTCACTGTAATTCTTATCCTCACCTCAAGGCAGCGTGTGTAGAAATAAGAAGCACTCACAAGAAAGCAAGAAAAGAGAGATGTGCACATCGAGATTTCTGTGGCCTGTTCTTAACAGTGCTCTCTACTCTTGAGCAGGTGAGGAAGAGTGGTTTTTTAAAATATGGGCCGGCCCGGTGGCGCACTGGATAGTGCGCCGCTTGGGAAGCGCGGCGGCGCTCCCGTCCGAGGGTTCGGATCCCACATACAGACCAGCTCCCGCTCACTGGCTGAGCAAGGCGCGGGAGCAACACCGAGGCTTGCGATCCCGTTGCCGGTCCCCGGTCCGGTACGGGGGCAACACTGAGGGTTGCGATCCGTTGCCGGACACAGAAAAAAAGACAAAAAGACAAAAAATAAATAAATAAATAAAATAAAATAAAATATGGTCTATCTCAAAGCCCTAAGCCAAGGAAGATCAAATTCATGCAGCCTTAGAAGGTGGGTCCCAAACATCTCTCTGTGCATGTCTCTGGCATAGAAATGGCAGGCAGCCTGCAGGGGAACCCTGCAAATGAATATCCCTCATAAATACTCACAGAATCCCTCAGCCTTTGTTTCCTGATCAAAAGGAGAAAGCTGAAGGAGTTAAGTTATGGGATAAAACATCTGGTTGTCCTGAGACTCCTGAGCCCACCTGGAAGGTCCCATGTGCCCCAGCATCTCCCCTGGATTCCCAGACTTTGCCATGATTCAGCACCTAACAGGATAACACCTCGTGGGGCAAGAGCCTCCAAGACGGTGCTGAATTCACTGCCATCCTTGTTGCCACTAGCCATTGGTTGGTGTCATCTCCAAGTTGATTGCTCAAATTTTTAAATATAAGCCCTGATGGTGTCAGTCGCAGGAGTCAGAAAGAAGATTCCCTGCCCCAGGACCCTTATATGTGTGACCTGGTGATTTTGAACTCACTTCCAGACAGCTGGTCTCTTACAGAGTCAAACCAGCATTCTTGCCTTAAATCTCTTCCCACTCCAATCCATCCTCGGTACTGCAACTAGGTTAATTTTCCAAACATACAGATCTGACTCTAACAGTAAATATTCAACATTTATGTGAGGTGTTACTGTTCAGAAAACAATTTCACCTACAAATTTTAATTCAATCCTCATAGCAACTATGTGAGATAGGTGTAATTATTCCAATTTTGCAAATGAGAAAACTGAGATTGTATTAATAAGGGAAAGAGCTGGCAGCTGAATCCAGGACAGTGATTTGTCTCTGGCATCATAACTGCCTCTGCCAGGAAATACCTCTTCACTATTCAATAAGCTTCAATGGTTCCCTGTGGCCTGTCCAATAACATCTGAACTCTTTGTGTTGGCACTGACCGCGAAGTCCTAAACTACACTTTCAGCCTTCGTCTAAACTTCCCATCAGCATATACTATACTTTCCAAATTCATCCATTGTTCATTCTTGTCTGTTTTATTTCTATGCTGTCACATACTTGCTTTCATCCACCTGGAAAGCCTGTCCTGATACCCTCCTGATGGTCAAAATCCTCCCCATGTACCAATGCCCTATTTCCTGAAGTCCTGCCTAATCCTCTCAGCCAGAATGAATTTCTTCCTCTGCTTCCCCTCAACATGGTTTTGTCCTAAATCCTTTTGTGGCACTTGGTACTTTCCACTGTATGTTATGGGAATGTAAGTGCATGTCTTAAATCCCCACTTAGTAACCTGGAGGGAGAGCCTAGTCTTACTCATGCTTCCTTTACACATTATAACATTGAGCTCTGTTCTTTGCACAGAGCCAATATTCAATACTTGCTTATTCAATTGAAAAAAATGTATTTTTGAGTATCTACTATATACCACAAACTGTTAGATATTAGAAGCATATAAATAATTAAGATATAGAGTATAAAGTAAACATAAATTAATGAGTAAATGAATCAATGAATGATGAAAATCAGATCCCGTTTCAATGTTGATCCACACCATATTCCAGTCATTATTTTCTCCTAATCCTACAAGTGTCTGGAAAAGTTTCCTGGAAAAGGGAATGGAGATGGGTCAAATGCAGTATCAAAATTCTCATAAAATTATAAATTACATTAAAAGGCAAGAAAGGAGTGGCCCAAATCACACAGTAGACTCTGCTCTACACAGAAGGTGTGAATCAGAGGAATAAATCCAATTTTTGTAAAGCTGAGCCATTTTAAAGGCACTAGAGGAGTTTTCTACTGTAAAGAGCTCCTGTGGTGAATCTTTTAGACAGTGGCTGCTGATCCCACGTGCATCTCTCCGTAAACCCAATTTCCACAAAACAGGCTATGGTGGAAGAATCCATGTTTCAGATATGCTGGAATAAGTGGCCCTGGAGTTCTGTGCAACTGTGAGATTGTGAATCTCTGGTTGCAGGAGACACATCTTGGAAAGTGGAGAAGGAAGCATGGACAAAGCCAGAGAAAATCAAGGAAATGGGAGGAAGATGGATAAGAAAATAGCAGCAAAATTCAGGGGGAGGAATAATTTCCAAACAAATGCAAACAAGATGAAAGATTGGATGGAGGAAGCCAGGATGGTTCTCACAGGTGACACCACATTAGCACCTTCCAAACAGATCCTTGAACCCCTTCTTTCTACCAGCCTAGAGTGAATTGTCCTGCTATGGATAAGTACAAGCTTCCCTCACTTGTCTTTATCCCCATTTGGGGAAAGATTATTTATAAGGGTTATAAAAACACAACAGAACATTTCCAACTGAAAGTCCATGGTATCTGGAATCTGCTTTGAAATACTCGGTTTCAGGGTAGGAAAAGGAATAAACAAAATAAATTTGGACACGAGTTGATAAATGCTGAAAGTGAGTGATGTAGACATGGGAGTTCATTAGTCTATTCTCTCCAATTTTCTGTATGCCTGAGAATTTTAAAAATAAAAGTTAAGATAGACACAGGAGGCAGATGGGATGACAAGACAGCACAAGCTCCGACCTCACAGAGTGCTCCTGTGGACCCTAAGGGAGGATCATTGCTGGGAAGATAAGACATTACAACTGAGTTTGGTGTTTGCTGCTCTGTGTACCCACTGCAGTGCAGTTTCCCGGCCAGTCCTGAGTTTGTATGTAAACCTTATCACCATATCCCAGGCTAGAGCCTGACCACAGGCTGGACGCCTATGCTCTCAGCATATGGATTTCAGCATCAGTTTGTGAGGGCATTCCTTTCCCAGTGAGGGTGGCCCAGATCGTCCCTGCAGCTTTCCAATACTGAAGCTGAAGATGGAAGCAGAGGAGGAGAATGTTATGTGCCTTTGAAGAGGACAGAGCCAGGCTTCTGGGTTGACATAATCAGACAGGAGAGACTGTGACACAGGACCTTGGGGTCCCATTTCTGGGCAGGAAAGATGGGGCTCCGCCCACTTGAAAGGAAAGGAATGGCATTTGTTTGTTTGTTTAATGTAGGTATTCTTTCTACTAGGCTCTGAGTTCCTTGAGATCTGGGACTGTTTCATTCAGTCTTGCCCGGGGGCTTAGCACGATTCAGGACCTGCATAAATGTTTGCTGAACTGAAATAAAGTTGAATTGAAGACTGACAAAATGATCATCAAAACACACACAAGGATTTAACTTGCCCACTCCATCTGTTCAGCTCTCAGACCTCCTCAGATTCTCTCTCACTCCCCTCTCTCAGTCTCTCTCTATGAGGGGTAACTAATAATTCAGCACACAATCGTGCATTCTGATAGTTAAGGATATAACAATTTAACTGATATTTGTTTCTGCAGCAGCACAATATCTCATTTCCCCAGGAGGGCTGTTTTCCATGGCTGTTCCAGGTTTCTCACAGTAAAATAGATCAATCCTGGGGATACCTGAAGGCCGTGTGTTAGGAAAGAAAGATAGCAGGTAACGTGTTTGTAACAGAGGCAAATCGGTAATCATTGTGTTTTAAACACTGACATTTATTTAGGGTTTTGTGAACTCACACATTATATTAGGATAAATTCTAATTTATATCAGTCTTTAATAGGCAAATATATAATACAATAAATTGTATTTGTACACATAAATACAAAATTTGAGGTAGGGCCTCAAGAATAATGACTTCTTAAATGAATAACACACAGTATATAATATGTACTCTATAAGATATATATATAACGCATCATTTGTAACATAATATATTTTCTTCATGTACCATAATGAAAAAATATAAGGACCTGATTAGGGAACATATATTTATTTATGGGCAACAATACCCACATAAGATGCCCACATTTAGGACATTAGCCAAGTACATAATTTAAGAATTAACCTATTTTTTGATAGGTACATAATAAAGTGCAAAAAAAGACCAACAAATGAGAGACAGAACAGTTCACAGACAATTGCTAAGTATCATCCTAACAATAAAAATACACCTGTAAGGCAAATGGTTACCTGAAGATGTATTTAATCCATGGCAGGCAAATAAAACCACGGCTTGCTTTTCAGAGGTGATAAATACCCAATCTGAAAACCCTTTCTCTTTGACCGCAGGCTGCTGAAAGGCGACCTGAGCAGAGACCACGTTTCAAAATTACTTGGCCTTTCTGGATAATAGAAGCAAAATCTAGGAAAGTTAGGAAGCCTCACTTTCACAAACCTTAGGGTTACTTTGTGGAGAAATGAGTATCAAGAACCAATCACCTGAACCTTTGCTCCCTCCCAGCCTGGAACTTTTCTGCATGATATGCAGCAGGAAACAGAGAAAATGCTCATCTGTTGGCCTTGGCCTTCTGTCCGTGCAAGACAACCTGCCACACAGCACACCCTTACCCGTGTCATCTGCCTCAAAGAAGCATGTCACAAACCCAAATCCAGGTGTGACGACAGCAGTATGATCTTGCCACCATGCATATATTAAGCAACAGCTATTGTGCTAGGTTCTGGGAAGAGGACAATGGCCAATGGCCAAAGGAACAAAGCAGAAAGAAAAATCTTAATTTTAAGCATGGGAAAACCATGCTGACAGGAGAAGGTGGACAGAAAGCACTGAGGCTCATGTAGATAACGGAACAAAAACTTAATTAAAGGAAAACCAGACTCCAATGCTGCATTAGCATAAAGACAACCCAAGTCATCCACTTAAAGGTCATTGTGTTAAACTCTTTTTAAAGTGCTGCTTACTGAAATACAAGTTGATTACATTTCTTACATATTAAAAACACACTGGAAGTTTTAAAGACAGTGAGGTCATCAAGATTTTTGCATTGACCACAGATTTCATGCAGTAAATAAATATAAAGAAAAGAGAAACAACAACTGCCACAAAAGACCAGAATTGGACACATTTGTACATGACAAATACAGCCCTACAAGATTAAAAGTTACTAATATGCAAGACAAACATTTGCATAAGAAGCCACAACACAGATAGTTAAGAAATATACATTTTTTTTTCTCCTTTAAGAATATTACAGGGTTACTGTTTTTCACATATGGCTTTTTTTTTTTTTTCTGAATGAGTTTCTGGCATTTATTGGTATTATGAAATAATCTCACAAGTGGAAAATGCCCCACCATTCTGCACAGTGAAACACTGAAAGTCTTCCCTCAGCAACTCAGTTTTTCCCCCAGTTGGAAGGAAACTCTCAGGTTGGCATTTTATGACATTGCTGTTCATTTATTTTTATTCATTCCTTTTTTTTTTTTTCAATTTACTGTGCATTTTAATAGCATAGAAACAATCCATCTGGCTGTACGCATCTCAGCTCTTAGATNACTGTGCATTTTAATAGCATAGAAACAATCCATCTGGCTGTACGCATCTCAGCTCTTAGATCCCAGCCGAGTCCACAGGAGGCATAGCATGGTAGATGCACAATGACTAGAAACAGCTCAGACAATGAACACATCCACACCAAGGAAAGCCTCAAAGTTGAACAGAGCTATAGAAACAGACGAAACTAAATTTGCAAGGTAACCATTTCCAGGTAAGTTAGGAACTTTTCACCTGCGCATGTCCCTTTAAGCAAATTTTATATAAAACTTGGAAATTGTTGGGAAAAGGAAAAAACAAAACAAGACAATACCCCAGCTGCTCCAGGAGTAGCTACTGGGTCTTACCTGGACAAATCCTAATGAACACAAATGTAGCTGCCCCCAAGTGCAAAACACAGTAGCTAGTGAGAAGGTCTCCATTCTCACAATTAAGTTAACTTTCAGTTTGTACAAAACAAACCTGGCAGCATCTATGGGTTTTTTCTCCTTGCTTCTTTTAATCACAACAGCAATAATTAGCAGAAAGTGTGTTGGCATCCAGCATTAGACTAGAATTTTAGCCAGGAGGTGAGAGAAAAGCCAAAAACCATTCATCCTGACACAAACATACCATTCCCACGAGAGAATGCTAATTGATTTAAGCTCGTTTCTACAACCTTCAAACTGGAAGGGCTGCAGATAATCTCCAGGCCTAAGTTACTCCTCCCCACCTCTCTCACTTGACCAGATATCAATTGGAGAGGCTAATTTTTGGTACCATTTTCCATCTGCTACAGTAATGGGTGCTTTTCATCAGTATGACTTTCTTGGGGAAACCAGTGTTAATGGCAGACAGGTTATGAAAGGAGACACTGGGACCAGATGGGGCCACATCTCAGTTTCCTAAAGCTAAGTTTAGGGGAAGCTCGGGGTTTGATGTCTGTGATAGATTCTAGCAAGTTCTAGCTTTGAGAGACAGGAAAAGGGAAAACAAGAAAGAGGAAGAACAAACATACACTGCAGACAAAAGACATGAAACTCTAAAGCTCAAAAACCATCTTTGTTTCCTTTCCTAAAACCTTTCACAGGCTACTCCGGAAAACTGGAAGTTCCCATCGGTGTTGGCAAATGGCAATGATAATCGCCCTAGAAAAGGGAGAGCTCAGTAAAATGAATTGAGACTTTTTGTTACAAATGAAGTCATTTTTCAAAAAATGTTACATTAAAGTCTGTTGGTACGGTTCATTGTTGTTAAACAGAATGAAAATGTCACATCAATATACAAGATCTGAACTGAAAACTTTGCCTGAGACCCTGTAATATGAAAACAAATGAATAAGAAAATGATTAAAACAGTCTCCCCTGAAGGAAACAATTTTAGGTTTAGATATTATTACTGTAAGGAAAAAAAATCCAGACTACACTATTCTAAACTCACCATCTCTACAGTGGTTCATTAGATATTTATAAGGACAGAAAACACCACTACGAGTACACACTACATGAACACATATCACATTTTTAAAATTTCACATACACATGTTCAGGATACAAGAAGATTATAAATGTTATGGCTTCGCCACTCTCTGCAGACATGATTCACTCTCATTAGAGTGCGGTTACAATGAGTACTGTGGATAGGGAACTCTTAAAATTGAATTGGCTAAATGGAGTCTTAAAAGCTATAGTCTTAATTGGTTCACTTGCTACTTACCTAAGCTGTATTTATCAGAAATTTCTGTAAATACAGTGACCTAAAATGTACTACCAGTGCAGTGAATATTGTGGTTGCTTTCTATTTCTTTGACTTTTCTATGACCACAATTGGCATTTACTGTGAATGAAAAAGTTAAGAGTAAAAATTGAGAAGTTAATCTGTCTTTTAAGAGTTTGTGTCTTATATATATATATAAAATATATAGACAGAACCAGGATAAGTCTTGCTTTCCCAGAGGTTTAAAGACAAGGTATCTACAGACATTTAGAGGAAAAGAAACACAGGATCATGACATCAAACCACGGTACTGAATGTCATGTAGAAATTAGAAAGGAAGTGTACTATGAACGTACAAAATTAGGCACAAATTATAGGTGATGGCTTCTTGTGCAGAGGTGAAGGATATGGCCAAAATAGCTCACAAATGTGCAAATATAATTTTTTTTTAAAAAAAGATGATTGAGGGAAAAGAACCGACACTTCATTCAGACTCAGTGTGCAGAGTGAAGCATCTGAGTTCATGGTACACTTAGGACAGTTGGTCCAAGTGAAGGAAACATACCCCAACTGTGACTGGAAATATGAACTTACCACAACCTCAGTGGTGATCAAATCTACCAGTCTTGTCTTTCATCCAAAACATTTTCTGACCATTGCTGACTCTTAAACATACCCCGTTCTGAACTTTTTGCATCTGAACAAAATCACTACCTTGCTCAGCTCAGCTCTACAATGCTGATGAGTCCAAATTAAGTCTTGCAATTCTGCCATTCTATATATGCCATTCTTACTGGCACCACCTAATGACAACACACTGTGGGTATTTCTCTAATGTCCAAACCACACATATCTACCAACGTCCATCTGGTTGATCCACCCATGCCGGGTAGAGCACATACTCAAGGCACCACCCCAACCAGAAACTGACACCATGGACACAGGTAAACAGTGTTTCAGGTAGTCTGTCTGGCTGTCCACCATAACATGGGACACTATGTCCTACTTTTCTATGTAACCACTCCCATGCACAGATATGAACCGAGATGTGGGGAGAAAGAAGAAGAAAAATGGGAGGAAAGCTGGGGAAAACATTAGAGGGAAGCAGAGAGGAAAACAGAATCAAATCTGGACCATCCCACGCCATTGGACTAGCACTGGGTGCCCAGTTCCAAATCCTTCACTGGCAGTTTGAGTCCCAGGGAAGAGGTTCCCAGGGGGTCGATCATGTTCTTGTAGCGTTCCCCGCGGTGTTGAGCTAAGAATGGGCCCCAGTCTGGCTGTGGGGAGCACACCAACTTCAGCCTCTGCAAAGAAGCCAAAGACACACATGGTCACAGAAATAATGCACCTTCCTTCCCTAGGGACCACCCACCCATCCCCAAACTGTTTGTGACCACATTTGCCAGAGCCTCTACTTGAGCCAAGGAGCCCCCGATCAAGAGAGGCAGTTAGGCAGATCAGCCCTAATAATAAAGTGGGCAAGGGACTTTAAAGAGGAGACTTAGGTTGGTTCACTTCAAATTATTTACATCACCCTTCAAGCAACATTAGAATTGCTCTGTGTTTGCCTTGCACAAGATTAATAGTGGATAAAGGGCCCAGATTTTAATTATACATTTTTTCCCTCCAAATGAAGAGAATCCATAAGCTTGTCTCTCCACTGCCAAACACAGTCTGCAAAAGACATGTGCTCAATTACTTTTGTTCTATAGTCTCAACAGTGGGTTGCTACAACCAAATAATTGGATTTTGCTTATCATATTTCCCAAAAGCATATAAATGAAACGGGGGGGAAGGGACCAACCCCAAAGACACATTGCCAAGAGTGAGCAAAGATTTTAATTATCTGTTGACAAAAATATACATTTCTGATTTGGTTCAGCCATGTGGGTTCTTGTGGACAAGCTAAAAAAATGGGAATGTCTCTAATCCTTCAACTGAAATTTTTATGGAAAACATAATTTTACTGGAACATTTTCTAGCAAAAAGGAGAGAAAACATATTTCTGACTACATAAGAGGGAACAATTATATGTTTATTACCTATTAAAGTGAAGCTGGTTCTTATAGCTGTTAGTTTAATCTCCCCTTAATCATCAGTTTGCAACCTTTGTGTCCCAAATCAACCATAATAAATTTATGTAGCCGACTCATCAGTTTAGAGGATTTCAGCATAAGACAAAAGTAGCAGAGGCTAAACCAGGTTCTGTTCAGAGGGAAAGAGATCTCTGTGCCAGTTGGGGAGGAGGTATACCTGGGGCCATCCCTGCAGGTCAATGGGGCCACAGTAATTTATCTCAAGGGGATAACAAACAGAATTTCTTAAGGATGCAAACTGGAATAAGCTTCGGGAAGAGGATGCCCCTACCTCCCTTGACCATCGTCGGTCCAATGAAAACAAAAGCTCCCTCCTGCCAAGTGGGCTTTATGCTGTGCACTTACTCACACCTTATTCCCACTGGGCTTCTCCCTTCTGGAGCTCTGGATGCTCCAGAGGACTCTCCCTTTTTCAACCTGGCTGACCTAGAGCAAAGCCCATATGCTGTTCTCTGCCCTCTATTGGCAGGTGTTTCTTCACCTTGGTCTAGTCCAGTGCTTCTTAAACTTCAGCGTGCATCAGGGGCTTATTAAATTACAGATGCCAGGGTCCCACTTTGCCGAGATTTAGGTTCAGTGGAGCTGCCTGGAGCCTAACAATTTGCATTTCCAACAAGCTGCCAGGTGATGCTGATGCTGCTGGTCCCTAGATCAAATACTCAGTAGCACTGGTCTAGTCAAAAATGCCAGATCCCTGGACCTTCAAGGCAGAGGCAGGGCTGATCAATTCCTAGCACACCTGAGCAAGTGACTTCTCATAAATATCAAAAGCCTGACCACACTTCACTAGTGGCTCAACACATGGCAGTCCCCTTCCCATCCACTCTGGAGTAAAGGTGGGGTTTCTTTGCATCACAAATGGGAAATGGGCCCAGCAAGGGCTAATTGACAAAGACAGACAAGTCTCGCCTCATACCATCCATGTCCTAGGACTCTCATTACATTCTTCAGGAATAGTGACGTTTTAATCAGCTTGGATCCCTCAGCCATCTCTAACACAGCACCACAGGAGGGGGTAGTGATTTTAAATTTAATGGTAATAGATGTTTGGGAGGGAGGAGGCTTGGACAGAGAGGAACCTCAGGAAAGGGGGAATCAGATATGCGGTTAAAAACCAAACACTGAGATTTAAACTGTGGGTGAGGGGTGAGGAGGAGAAAGAGCAGACACTTGATCATTCATTCCCCAGAGCTGTCACCACACTGATGAATAGCATAATAACATCTCAGCCTGTGGATTGGCTGAACCCCTCCATTAGAGGAATAATGTGTAATAAAAATGGGTTTAATAGAAACAGTGGCAACTGTAATCACTTAATCACCAAGTCTCCCCCTCGAGTAAGTTTACTGAATCTTCTGTTTTTTAATGCACAGAGCTTTCTAAGGAAAGCTTTCAGGAGCTCTCCCTTAGGAGGGGGTGGAGGGGAGAGAAATGGATAGAATTACCTCAATAAATCTGCCAGGGGCCAGATGCATTTTTATCACAAACATAATTGGGATCCAGATAACAGAACAGGCGAGCATTAGCCATCCAAGCACCATGGACCAGTTAGGGTAGCGGTAGGAGCCATAGGTCATGGGCTCCCACTGGTAAAAGCTGAAGCAAAGGATAAACTGGGAAGAAAAAAGAGACATGTACGTTAGGGTGCTGATGTGAATTATTCATGTATTAAACCCCTGTTATGACTTTGTGCTTTCATATCTGTTACCTCATTTTATGCCTAGGATTAATCCACTTTCCAAATGAAGATAGTGAATTTCAAAGAGATGGAGATGACACACACTTAGCTGCTGACTGTGCATCTGTCGTCCCCTGGGAACTGAGCAATGACGGGCTGGGAAGACACATGTAGAGAATGTACATCAAGGTGACTAATGTGTGCAGGCGGGGGGAGGGTGTTTTTAAGGGGTTGTCTGTACTTTCTACAATGGATAATCAAGCTTTTGTTATAAGAAGGAAACCCGTTAAGTTTATGTACTTTATTTTTTTTAAATTGAGTCTAATTTGCTTTCTCCTTGAATGAGGAATGGCCCACTTCCAGGAGCTGCCTCTAAAGCTGGCTGAGTGAGACCTAGTGTGGCCCCCAAGCATTGACTGAGCCAGAAGTGTGGTCCTATAAAAAGTTCTGGGACAAAGAGAATGGATGCCCAGCTCCCCCTCAAATGACTCAAGGTGAACAGGCGTCACCACCAAACAATGAGCTGAGAGCCCAGAGACCAGAAAGCCAATCTTGGCTCTTCTGCTAATTAGCTAAGGGACCTTTATGGCTCAGGCTTCTCTGCCATAAAATGGATATATTTCACACTGTGTATACAACACAGGGGTTTTCTGCGAACGGTAGTCTGGTACTTACTCGAGTCCCCCCTCCATTTTAAGAGAGGTAATGATTTATTTTCTGCCCATTATCTCCTGTCACTGCACACTTCAGCTGGAAACAACCACGAGAACCCCTCTGAAGACTTGGCCAATGCAGCCAAAGAGAAACAAGGAATGCGTGTGCGGAAAACAGGCACCTAAAAAGATGGAGCAAAGGTTCTATTCTAACTGCTCTAGCCAAGCCTTTGGGGTGAAGTGGGGAGGGAGTTTCATTGAAAATTATGTGGCACCTGCATTCACTCTGCCTATGGCAACATCAACCTAGAATAATCTACCCACATAAGTCTTTTCCCCTCCCCACCTCTCTTGGGTCCTATCTTAAGCTGTAAAATAACTGCCCAAAAATTATTAGAGGGAATTATGTCAGGAAAGATAATACATGGAAGTGTTTTGGAAAAGTGTGAAGCACTATGCTAATGTAAGGCATGTATATTATTGCTGCAAAGCCCAGGCTGCCGGGGCAAGTGGTTATTTCAAGCAACAATAATTCAATATATTGATTCAAAGCAACATGAGCCTGAAGACAACTGTTGGAAAAAAAATGCTCCTATGGAAAGAGATACCTACTCTAGGCCCCTTTTTAAACATTTGCCCCTAGAGTTATAAGCTTTATTAACTAGTCCATTGGAAGTATGGCCTAATGTAATTATGGTAAGCTCCTCCATTTCATTTACTGTATAAATAGCAATACATCTGCTTATGTGTGTGCATAACTCAGTAACGTGACCTGACTATGTATATAATAATTGCATGGAGAATATTTATAGCTCTATAAATCCACAAAGGCACATATAAAAATGATCAATTTTATTTCACGGGCTCCTAAGTAATTTAAACCCATAATCTTAGCCTATTCCTGCACACCACAAATATCCATTTTACAGAAGGGCAAAAGGCAAAAAATAAGTGTTGGTTGTGCAAATATCACATGAAACTCATCTGTGCAAACTGGTTGCAATAAATTTCCCTCTGTCAAGTCAGCTTGGAAAAAACCCTGCCCTCAGATGGGCTTGTCCATGAGAGATGATAATTTAGCCACTAAGTCAGGGCTACCCTGACCTTTTGCTGATGGCAGCCAAAGAAGGCACTGGAGAGACACTCATTGGTTGGCAATTAACCACTTCTAATTGTCCCTAGTTCCCAAACAACACAGAAGGGAACTCTGGTTCAGGATATTCTCTGGGACCTCTCCACAACTTTCTGACATGAGTTTTATATGGAAATCAAGTAAAGCACAGCATAGTTAAGGAACTTTCTCAAAAAATGCAACAATTCCCTAGAATTCCTCTTCCCAGACATTCCACTCATAGAGAAGATTAGGACTATTTTAATCCAAAACTGTCCAAACTTCACTTGGGTATGAAAGCACTGGGTTTTTTAGAAATGTACTAGAGCACAAGCTTGAAGCCTAGACAGCCCTGGATTCAATTCTTGGCTCTGCCACCTGCAAGCCCTGTGGCCTTCGGCAAGTTCCTTAACCTCTCCAATCCTCAGTGCACAGATCTGTAAAATGGGGAAAGAATCACCCACCAGGCAGAGTGATTGATAACTTCAGAAACAATGTTTGTAAAGTGCCTACTTCATAATAGACATGAATAAATAGTAATGCTGATTATTACCATGTGATATGTGTCTGCAGAATATAATAAAATTCTCTGAAACTTAATCTCTTCTAGGACAGGAAGAAAGGAAGGCAGAATCTAGGACAGACTCTAACTTTTGTTTCAGCCAAGAATAAATCAAGAGTAGTCATAACTGGGGAAAACAGTGATGCTCGGCAGAGACAGGGAACACCAGAGGCCAGAGTGTCTCTGTATGCAGAAGGCGCTTGACAGACCAATCCCTCCCACCAGTTAGGAAAATCCTAATTGGTTCTTCATACACATTTCAGTCCTGCATTCAAGAGATTGCAAGCCTGTCTTAATCCTTTTCAACTTTCATGTCCGAAATTTGGTGGGATTTTCAGACAAATTACAGCCTCTAAAATATGGGTACGAATGTGGGCCTCCATACGATGTTTGTGTCCAAGCAGAAGGAGATATAGCTGAATGTTTTTTCTGGCCAAACCTCCAGCTTTTCAGAAAGAAATTGAGGTGTTTTGATTAAAACTTTCTCTGTGAGAGTATAAAAAAGAAAAATATACATTTTCTTTGCAGTTGTACTTTCATCCTGACTTGTTCTCCTTTAGAGAAGCTGGTACTTACTGTGTTTTAAAATGAGGGTCTTAATCTGGTTTCTAGTGCCACCTATTGGGCCCATCAGGAATTACAGACAACTTTCTCTGTCCTTGGCAATGTGACACCCACAACAAGCCAGAGGAGGCGGGAGAAAGGCAAGCTCTCCATCAATTACTGTGCTTGGAGAGCAGAGCAGACCAAAGCTGGCAGCTTATGGCACAATAACAAAGTGACAAGATATGAATGTAAGTCCTTATGTGCATTTACTGACACATGAAGGACTCTGAACTTTAAAGAGATGAATGTCAGATGATCCCAAATGTCCTCATCACACTTGAGAATGACAAGATAGTGTTCAAAAGCAAAAGAAAGGAACAATAAAAGTCTAATTAATGCTATATTAGTTGTACAGAGGCTATATTGAGTAGTGGTTAAGAGCATGTGTTCTGGAGCCAGACTGCCTGGGTTCGAACCCAGGCTGCTGCTAATTGTTAGGTGTGCAATGCTAGGCAAATCACACAAGCTCTTGCTTCAGTTTCCCTATCTGTAAAATGGAGGTGATTATAATGCCCGCTTTAAAGAGCTACTGTGAGGGAGAAATGAAGAAATACACACAAAGCACTGTGAACAGAGCCTAGAATGTGGTTAGCAAGTAGCAAATGTTGGCTGGGATTGTTATTTGGTATCAATACATGAGACAGACTGATATAATAGGAAATATTCCATAGGAAAATTCCACAGGAGCATAGGAAATGCTCCAAAGACCCATGCATGAGTTTCAGCTCTGCACCTGACCAGCTAGGCACCTTTAGGAAAGACGTTTCACCTCTCTGAACCTCAGTTTCTTCATCTGAAAGGCAAGGATAATACCCATCCCACCAGCTTCCCAGTGTTTACATGTAAAACACCACATACACATGCAAGGTACCATCTGCTTGATAAAGCACGCAATCCTTACAGTTAAAATGGTTGGAGTTACAAATGCCCAGCAGACTTTCCAGAAAATGTTGGGCTGGAATCCAATCATCATCTCTATATCTTCACAGAATCTTTGCAAGCCTACAAATAGACAAACAGAGAGTATGAGGTGCAGTGCAGGGGGTGAGGCAGGGGCCGGGGACAGGCACCGGAGCCCCTCACTCAAGCGCTAGGTGTCATCCTGATCCCTATTATGCAGAGAACCATCAGACAAATGACTCACTGCCAGGAAGATTAGGGCAGACTGAACATTTAAATAGATATTAAATATTCTCTGCAGTGAGGTTCAAAAATGTCAGCCCATGGCGACATCTAAAAAGCTCAGTTCCAGCCCAGCCCAGGCATCTCAGCACTGCCACAGCCTGGCATATTCACATATGTGGCTGTTTTCTGAGGTGACCTTGTGTGGTTAGCAACAACTCTGGCAAAACCAATTAAGATCCTGGTCAATAAGCAGAGTGTATTACGAAAGCCTTGGAATTTAGAGCAAAAGTCACTGTACATTGTTTTTTGTCCCTCATCCTCCCAGTGTTAGCAACAACTCTGGCAAAACCAATTAAGATCCTGGTCAATAAGCAGAGTGTATTACAAAAGCCTTGGAATTTAGAGCAAAAGTCACTGTACATTGTTTTTTGTCCCTCATCCTCCCAGTGACACTCTTCCAGGGAGACCATTTATCTTTGTTTTGTGTAAGATGATAATGTCAGTCAAAAACCAACATAAATTCCAAGTGGCTGTTGCCCACTTTGTGGGAACTCAAAGGACTGCCGTCTTCCTCACTTTGTACCCCCAAAATACATACAATTATCATTTGTCAATAACCAATTTTTAAAAGAAATAAATAAAAAGGAATTTACAATGGAAAAAATATATATATGCTCCTTCTTGTGTGTGTGTGTGTGTGTGTGTGTGTGTGTGTATATTTTTTTTTTTTAATGACCAGTAAGTCTTAACCCTTGACTTGGTGTTGTCAGCACCACACTCTCGTGTATATATTTTTTTTTTAATGACCAGTAAGTCTTAACCCTTGACTTGGTGTTGTCAGCACCACACTCTCCCAAGTGAGCCACAGGCCAGCCCTCTTGTGTGTACATTATACTTTGATTTTAAAATTTACCCAAAAAAGTCCACTCTAGCCATGACCATCAAAATAATTGAGACCTCTCATGGCCCTCATCTCCTTAAATTTGCTTCTACTTCCTGCCAAACTCAGACCCAGGATGTCAGCCAGCCCTCTAAACTGAATCTCCAGCCCCCCGACAGTAGCCATCACAGAGGACAGCCAGGTCCCAAGTGTGCTATAGAGTGGTCTGTGCTGGGAACAGTCTTGGCGATTCACCAAGGGCCACCTCTCAAATCACCCTGAAATTTCTCAGGATGCAGCTGAGCTTCCCGCTCTACTTTAAGGTAAGTCTAGTAGTGGTCAACCACAAATGTGTACAGTGGCAAGAGCACTAGACTGGGAGTTGGATCCAAGAGTTGGACCCCAGTTCTGCCTGTAACTCACTGTGTGACCTTAGGGAAGGCATTCCACCTCTCTGAGTTTTTCCTGGTTTAATGAGGGGACTGGGCCAAATGAGCTCTTAGGGGAGGTCAGGCCTGATGCAAGGTGGCTCCAGGTTGCTTCCTGGGGTCTATAGGCAAGAATGGCATGCTTTGAGCAGTTGGCCTGACCATCTCTGGATGTGTTTGCTTGTTTGTTTCCTGTAGTATTTTATCAAACACCTTCAAGTAAGTGGCCTCTTGACACTGGGCCCATTGACACAAGTGTTGGGGGGAGAACCGAAGAGATAGAAGTCAAAGTTGAGGCTATTATAAACATACACAAAACACCAAAAGCAGATCTCAGTTCTTTAAAAAAAAAAAAATTCTAAAATTTCTGTATCAGCATCAATCTTGTTGCCAAGTTGTTCCTCTCCACTAAACCATCCCCAAAAGATGGTGATGTGTGGCTTGACTGGGGACACTGATGTGATAGAGCTCAAGGTTAGACCTGAGGAAGACATATGGTCAGCACCCTACAGGAGGAGGGGTTAGAGGTAAAAGTGCTCAACTTCCCCAAAGAGGACAAAGAGCAGGACCTCAAGCTACAGAAAAGAATGGATGACAGGTGTGCAATCTTCAGTAAGCAGGAGCTTGATGCAGAGGTGCAGTCTCAGGACAGAGAGTGAAAAGGCTTGAGTTCTGGGCCAGTTTGAACCCTGGAAAGTCATCTTCCTCCCTGGACCTCACACAATGGCTCTGAACACCTGGCCTCTGCCTCTGATAGTTGCAGCTCCTGTGATTGCTCTGCCTGTTCTGCCAACTTGCAGGCTGTCGCTGCAGATGCAGCCCAGGGGCACAGCTGGGAGCCTCCAGGCAAGTCTTCGGCCCTGTGCCCAGAGTCCAGTCCTCCAGGCCCTGCAGCCTCTGACTTGCTCTAACTCCCATCCAGCCCCAGCCCTCCCATGCCCCGGCTCATAACCTCATCCCCACCTGAGTACTTTTCTGAACCAACAGCTGTCTTCATATTAGGCCTGTGTTTATATGGCTTCCCCTACCTGCTCTGTTCTTTCCACAGATCCAAATCCATCTTGGCTTCGAAGCCTAACTCATGATAAGGAAATTGTTCATGGAGCCTTGAGCATAGACAAGAGACTTGCCTGCTGCCTGACCTTGAGCCTGGAGGGGTTAAGATGCAAATAGTCAGGCCCCAAAAGGGATCTGAGCAGCTTCTCAAAGACTAGTCTGAATTAGCAGAAAAACAACAGGCAGGAAACAAAGATGGCAAGTGTGTGGTCACTCTTTTGGACTCAACAAACAGATGTGAAGTGCAGAAATCAGCTGTAACAAATTCCATACAACTGACCAACTCTGGACTGGGAAGTGTAGGACTTGCTTTGACTGACCACTCACTTCCCTGTGTGCAATGCTGTGGCTTTTGCCCTTATAAGCTGCACCCCTGCCCTTTATCTGGACGTAGTCTTCATGGGGGCTGCTGTCCCTCCTGCATGGCCGGGGCCAGCTTCCTGGCTCACGAGCTGTGTGGTCACACAGAGCACTGTGCTCAGAAGGGTGTTGCATCTGGTTTAATGCTCTCCTCCTGCCCATTTTGAAATTCTTAATAATTTTTTAATAAGGCACTTCATTTTTATTTTACAGTAGGTCCCACAAATTGCATCTCCAGTGCTTTGTACACCTATGGACAAGTAAATGCCCAAGTTATTCTTTTATAGGTAATGTGAAGACCCCACCCCTCAGGGCCAAATTCCTCTATGTTGACTCAAGTTCTCTCTTCCTTGGTTGGTAATCAAGTAAGATTAACACTCCCTACATCTTAGTGTTTACTTCTTTTATATTCTTGTATCTCTAAGATACCCATCTCTGGGCAGCAACTGGGCTCACAGCTAGGGATTCACTACTTAGCACTGACCTTCTCAACATTTTACATGTTTGATCTTCCTCGGTAGCTAGTCAGCAAGTTCTATCAATGTAGGAAACTACCCCTACCCTCCCCACTTTCCTAGGAGCACACAGGGCATACAGTGTAGCTAGGGATTCACTACTTAGCACTGACCTTCTCAACATTTTACATGTTTGATCTTCCTCGGTAGCTAGTCAGCAAGTTCCATCAATGTAGGAAACTACCCCTACCCTCCCCACTTTCCTAGGAGCACACAGGGCATACAGTGAGCATTGAATAAGTGCCCGTTTATTTACTCACATACATTTACCTGTGTGATTATTCAGGGACTGAAGCCTCTCATTCCTAATATTTACTGAACCTCAGCAAATGGAGCTGGGGAACTTACGCCCTGAAACAGGATGTGGATACAGTGACATTTCACCCAAAAACATAAGTGAAAATGGACCTCCGGTGGGTGAGGTTATGGAGGAAAAAAATAAGATTGAGTTTGTAGAGTTCTGGGAGAACTATTCGTTTGTTTTTGTTTTGTTTTGTTTCTCTTGTTTTATTTTCTTTGGGGCTTAAAAAAACCTTGCCGAGTTCAGCCAGCGGGATGGGCAACAGGAACTAAAGACAGACATATTCCATCATCTAGAAGCCGTTGCCTGGTGTGACTCTAACGTGCCACACAAGGATGTGGACAGAAACAGTCTGGGGAGAGGGACGTGAAACAAGCAGTTGACAGAAGTGGAAAACAGATTGAGACCATGTCACATGTGGTATCGAGAGGTCTTGGCAGTGACTGTTCAATCATTGTTCCCCCAGCCAGAAGGTCCCTGTGATGGCTCCCAGGAAAATGCAAATCACTTTTACAAAGTGACTCTACTTAGGTAAAAGTCTATTAAAGGGCTCACTTCTACACCAAACTCAGGGAGTTCCACTTTTGAACCTGGATGTCTCAAACCCAGCTGTTAGCCTCTGAGGTATGTTGACATGTGAACATAGATCAAGCTATTTTAATCTAAGACAAAACTTGAAAACTGTACCCATCCTATTTCAAGTGTTTGAATGACATTCTCTAGAATTTAGAGACTATTAGAAGCAAGAAGAAAACACAAATCTCTGCAACTCACTTGCTTATTTTTTAAATTCTGTGCACCAAATAAGTCAGTTTCATTTTCATTCTTCACAGATTCATGTTCAACTGTCTTAAACTAACCTTGCACTGGTTTGGGGCTTCACTATCTCAATAAAAAATGCACTTTCCTCTGGGGCATAATTTACACATTTGTGCAGGCATTTTCTTTCATCCCTAACAATTATGTTAGTTTATTTCAACTATTTCTTCCTGAGATTCACTTCTTAAAATTCCATCCAGGTCCAAATCAGAGGTTCACATCCACATCTGACACTGCAGAAGTCAAGTTCAACCTGAGCTCAGCACAGAGTCAACCTGCTTCTGGAGGCTGGCCCAGCATCAGTACTTTTAGAGACCAGGGGATTTCCTGGGTACTTCCTTACAACAATTAGCATAGCTCAGATACTGATTTATTTTTTCCTTCAAAACCAAGAAATCTACTACCAGATTGGGGGGGGGGCAGTTATTTAACTTCTAAAAACAGAAATGTTCAAAGGTTTCTATTTTAATAGTGCTTTTAAACCACACTGAATAGCCCTGTTTCACAGGAAAGAACTGTGCAAATGGGCTTTTGTGGCAATTAGCAGTTAGGACATAGATAGCAGAGGAGGTCAATGAGATGGGTACGTGCAACTGGGCCAGTGCTGTAATTGAAGTGCTTTCCTGACTTCACCAGAGGACCATCTGGTGACCTCATCTTACATGTGCACCCACCATGGGCTGATTTTCCAAAGGAGGACCTCTGAGCCCTCTCCTTGCCTCTCCTGGCAAGCAAGGCTTCCGGTATCTAGGAAGAAAGTTAAGATTCACTGTGGAGAAAACTCATTTCACTTGAGTTTCTGCCACTGCACTCAGGTAGAAAGCACTTTGAAGTCTTACCCTAACTCTGACAGCAGGTCTTCCTTCTCAGCATCACTGCAGGGACCAGACTGTCTTATCAGCCAAAAGTGCTGGCAGCTTGGTCTCTGATCTCATCAGGACAGCTGGCCTGCCTGCCCACTTTTCTTGCCAGAAACTAAATTCTTCCTGTAGTGTGGATGTGATCTCCAGTCGGAGACAAATTCCCTTCCACCAATAACCAAAAATGATTGCAGTATCTTCCTGTTTCTGGGGTGCTCCAGTTTTACACATGAGGTTTCCTTTTTACAACTTGATTCCCATCCACCCCTCTTTATTTTAATGAATTTTGCAGGAAAGCAAGAAGCCTTTGAGCACCTGTTGGGTTGGAGGCTAACAATTAAATTAAAAGCAAGATGCTAACATCAAGGATACCTGGTGGTTAGGGTGAGCTTTGCTGGACCCCAGTTTAAAGGGCAGAGTTCTGCAGACCCTTCTGGCCTGGGTCCCTCTTCCTTTGGTCTCCAGATGGTGCATTTCTCCCTTACTCATATCCTGCAATCCAAGTGACATCTTGTATTTCCTTTTAGCTTAGAGCACGTTGCTCTGTCTTTTGGGGTTTGAAATACAGTTAGGCTGAACTGGAAATTTTCATTTTCCTGCTATCTGCCATGGCAGCTTTATCTCTGTTAGGGAGGCCTTATTCTAGGGATAGCTCCGAGCAAACTTCCAGAAACAAAGAAGTCAGCAGTGGCTTGAATCAAATGGCACTTCCTTCTGCTGACTGGCAGTGTATACAGGGGCCAGGGATCCCCCAGTGAAACCCCAAGGATAAACACCTCTACACAAAGGGCAAGGATGGCATCTGATGGCTCACCCTTCCTGTTGTTCTTGATAATAATCCCACTGATCATGGGGTGCAGGTTGCTATAGTTATGGTAGGACGGCTAAACTGTAAGGGAACTGGGAGTTTATTCCTGGGAAAATCTGGATGGCATCTGATGGCTCACCCTTCCTGTTGTTCTTGATAATAATCCCACTGATCATGGGGTGCAGGTTACTATAGTTATGGTAGGACGGCTAAACTGTAAGGGAACTGGGAGTTTATTCCTGGGAAAATCTGAGCTTGAGATATTGTATCACAGGCTCCCATAGTGCTAATAAAGTTTCCTAAGGCTCGATGAGCCGAGTGGTGTCTGTTCTCACTGTAGTATCCAGGGACCAGCTGTGAAGCCACCCTTCACCTCAGACTGCATGGGCACTGCAGCTACCAAGACCAAGAAATAATTTCACTCCTGCAAGATAGCACTCCATCTCCCTTATCCGGCCACTGGCCACAGGAATTAACTGTTTGCATGCCAAACCACACCCGAAGGGGCGTCCAAGTCCTAGGGGCTCTGATACAGAGATTTCTGTTCTGCCATCAGCCACCTTTAGTTTCTGTACTAAATATGATCACAGTGGTTCTGAGGAAAGCCTGGGAATAAAGGTACAGCTCTCTTATGTTCCCAAAATAGCTGCAATTAAATCCTTTCAGTATCTCGTTAAATATGGAAAACCTGCTTGCTGTGAATGCCTTACCCACACTAAAGCACTACTCCACAGCAGGAATGGTGATGCCCTTACCGTACACATAGGAGATCCCCACGAGCTCAAAAATGGCAATGATGACGAGGGCATAGGAGGCAGCATACGTGTCCACAAGTTGAAACATGTAAATTCCACCCTAACAGGAGAGAGAGACAACCCATGTCAAATGGGCCCTGGAGCTCGGCTCTCTCTTTCCACTTCTAACAGCCAAGCTTCTCCATCCAGAGGAGGGTCAGGTGCAAACAAGCGTCAGAGGACCCCCCTCCTCTCAACAGCAGTAACCTAAACCTGGTCCAGTATGTAAACCAGAGGCCTTGCCATGTTAGCAAAGCAATCCCTTGACAGTCTCTGAGCTAATCAATAGGACAAGCACAGAAAGGAGATTTGACATGCTATTCTTCAGAGACAAAGGTCAACATCTGAAGTTGTATCTGTGAAAGCAGCCACATTGCTTCGTTTGTACCTTAAGCCATCTATGATCATTTCCACCGGAGTGATTGCATTTGACTGACCTTCATATGACCTGTAGGTATCGCTGGCAATCTCACACATCCTCATGTTTATCCGTGAAAGCAGCCACATTGCTTCGTTTGTACCTTAAGCCATCTATGATCATTTCCACCCAAGTGACTGCATTTGACTGACCTTCATATGACCTGTAGGTATCGCTGGCAATCTCACACATCCTCATGTATCTCTACCTCACTCTTTAAGTCTTCCTACAGTAGATGAGGCTTAGTGAGACCATCTCACTACATCATTTTATAGATGAAGAAACTAAGGCCCAGAGTAGTGACTTGCTCAAGGTCACAAAGACAACAATATAATACACTGGGTGAGCTAACATTCAACTTATCAACGTATTCAAGACTAGAAGAAAATCAAGTTGTTGCGGACTCTTATATATGATGAATAATCACCTGGAAATTTATCTGGTTAGTAAATTGGATTTTCATGTATTCTGCTTTCTTAAAGTAGGACACACCTGCCTTGTTGGCTCAAGGAGGTTACATCTCAATTATGAAGATGCTAGAAGCATCCCTAGTAGCCAAGATGACATATTTCTCTCTTCAGTCAGAATCCCTAGTGCACTGGTACCGTCTACATGGAAATGGCAGTGTCTTGGCTATGGTTACAAGATCCGAGAGCTAATGTAAAAGGATAGATAGCCATCAGCCTCACACACACCTGCCCCCACCCCAAGCCTGTGCCCAGCAGGCTGCTTACCTGAGTGATCATAGGAAAGCCCATGATGAAGAAACAAACGCAGCAGCCCAGAGTGAAGACTGGCTTGTGTGTGCGCAGGTACTTGGGGAACTCATCCGAGATGGAGGTAACTATGGTCTCGATGGTGGCAAACTGAAATGGTCAAAAGACGGGCATCTGAGTCAAACTGTCCCTCCAAAAGCTTCCAAAAAGCCCTTTGTGTGTCCCACTCAGTAAAGATTTATTTGTACTAGGTTCAGTTTTTAGGATAGCGTTCCCTTGAGGAATCTGAAAAGCCTTGTTAGGGTCCAACCCGCAAGGCCAACAAGGAGAACCCAAGCAGGATGTGAGCTTTAGAAACTGTGCTTCCGGTCCCCAGAGGCTGCACTGATATCCACCCATCAGGACATTTTAAGCTTTTCTTTGTATTCATGAGATATAAATTCCTCTCCTCCTGTTTACCCTGCATTTGATCTTCTACTGGAGGAAAAACCCTCTTTGCACCCAACAGCTAAACTCTGAGCACCTTTCAGCATGATTTGTAGTAGTCTCAGCCCCACAGCAATTTTCCTAAAATTGACTTCATATTATTCTCCTTTATCCAGCCCCACAGAATCTGCTTTCACAAAATGCTGCCAAGGCATGAAGTATGCAGGCTAGCACTTGGCATGGAGAGCAGAGAGAAGAATAGAGGGAGACAGAATGGCTCCTCTGCACCATCGCCTGAGCACCCACAAATATGAGGCTATCCTGAGCCAGAGACCGGCGCCTCACTATCCCTCCATCCTCCAGGGAAGATGCTCGGGCACCCCTAAGCCCACCCTCTGGACCCAGGACCCAGGAGAGGGGGTCTTCAGAAAGACCCCAGGACAAGGATCCATGGGAAAGGGGCTCACCATAGTGTCAAGTCCAAGTGTAAGGAGCATCAGGAAAAAGATGATGGCCCAGAACGGAGAGAGCGGCAGCCTGGTTAAGGCCTCGGGGTAAACCACGAATGCGATGCCTGGTCCTGGGAGGAACAAGACAAGCGATTGCCCCCATCTCAGAGCCCACAGGCCCGCTCCGTACTGAGCTCCTGAGTCATTGCTTATTATAGGCTGCTTCGTCTGTTTGCTATTTTTTTACTCATGTCCATCCATTTTCCCAATTAGAGACATTGAGCTCCTTGAAGGGAAGGACCAGAGGAATTAGTCCACACCTAGGGGGACTCAGAGGAGAGGCTTGAAAATAATCAAAGCAGAGGCCAGAGCCACCAATTCAACTCAACTCCAAGGCCAGGCTGTGTCCTATGCAAATAACACGATAAACTCCTCTTTTGTACTGGAAAAGTTGGGGGAGAATATAATAATTACCTTCCTGAGTGGTGGATCTCAACCAGGGTTGATTTTTGCCCCATAGGGAATATCTGATAATGATTGGAGACATTTTTTATCATCATAAATGGGTTAGCAGTGGGATGATTACTGGCATCTTGTGGGTAGAGGCCAGGGACACTGCTAAACAGCCTACGAAGCGCAGAACATCCTGCTACCAACAAGGTATTATCCCAACCCAAATGTCAGTAGTGCTGAGGTTGAGAATCCCTGCTCTCAAGGTCAGAACATGACCAGAATAGCATTATTTCCCCCTTTAACGACTTTTTCTCTTTGTCAGTCCTCCAGGAGAAGCCATTCACATAAAGCAAGAATCCAACAGTTTTAGGATTTTGTCCTACTTGGTAAAGATGAGGCTTCATCAGTCCACAGGTAATTAGTTGGGGGACAGGAGCAGTGATGCATAGTGCAAGGGTTAAGACAGATATGGTCCAAATTCAGATTCCACGACTCACCAGCTGTGCAACCTTAGACAAGTTATTTAAGTTCTATAAGCCCCAATTTTGCCCATCTGTAAAATGGGGATAATGATAGCACCTCACAAGGTGATTATAAGGAACAAATGAGAAAAAACTGATAAAACACTGAGCCCAGTGCCTCACACATCATCAGCACTCACAGAATATTAAATTTTATCATGAGTAGACTTGTAATGAACTTGGAAGTTGGCAGTTCTGATTCAGGTTCTCCCAGGAATACTGCATGTAGTCTTGGTAGGAGATGTCTGAGCAGTTTTCTCTGCTCTCCTGAAGCCCTGACAGTCATTCCTACCCACTGCATGTCCTCACTGGGAAGATTACTGCAACCAAACACAGCTAAAGACATGGCGGTTGTGAATTTCCTTGTAAGTAGAAAACCAAATGATGATGGGCAGAGACGACTGAATGTGGGCACCGGGTAATCCACAGCCGGCGCACGTCTGGAAACCAGAAATTGCAGTACCTGGAGTTTTTATAACTCAAGCATAACAGCACTTTTAAAAACTAGAATTTATCAGGTTTTTAGTCCCTAATGTTGCTTAAGGCCTTGGGGCATTTAAAGTATAAAGCTTCACATGCCTAACATACCCTCACTTTATGCATTTATTGAACAGACTGTATAGCCAGCCTCTGAAGGCTCCCTATGTGAACCATAAAAGAAAACTCTGCATTAAACTACAGTTCAAAATAGGTCTCAAATGCAGAACAACCAGGAAGCCAGTTCAGTGCTGTGGCAACAGTCAGGCCCATAACACCAACAGGAAGGTCTTGATGGCCACTATCAGAGGACCTTAACTGCTTGCTTTAACAGGATTCAGCCCTTTGGGCTATACTGCTTTAGGAATGGAGGAGTGATTTCAAAATATTCAGGCTGCTTCAATTTCAGCTGCCTCCCTAAAGTACCCAGATGAAGGCATATTTTCAAGCTACATTACAGCAAACTCCACTTTTCCAAGGTGACTGGGGAGTGCAGTCCTCTAGTGAATATTCAAAGCAGTATATAGTCTATCTGATGGAGGCCCATCCCTGTCTTTCTTCTCTCCCTCTGGGAGGCAGTACAGCCCAGTTGCTGAAGTTCAGGCTCCATTCCCCATGGAGGAGAAAACAGGCCATGCCTCTTACTAGCCACGGGACCTTAGGTCAGTCATTTGCTCTCTCTGGACAAACTTTAGTTTCCTTATCCATGCACTGAAGATCATAATAGCACCTCCCTCATAGAGTTCCTGTGAGAATTGAGTCACAATAAGTAAAGGGCTTAGATAATGCCTGAGCATAGCAGGGACGCAGAAAGCATAGACCACTATTAATCTCCCCCTGAGAGGGAATCACAGGGGCTCTGCAGGTCGGCAACTTGGACAGATTCCCCAGAAACGCTACAGCGAGAGCCACCTTTATCCTAAAGCACCACTGAACACTGAGCTCTGGTCACTGCAACACATCAAGACTGCAGCACAGCTTGGATGGCCACTCAGCTGGGACACCTATTACAGTAGAATGAGTTCTCTGAGGACACACCACCTGAACTCCCTTGCCCTTGGGTGGAAAGGCTGGGATCCAGGTGATGGGTGGATGGTTGGATGGGGGCTGGGATGTCAGTTCTGTTTGATAGTGAGAGATCAGTCACTTTGATTAGGAGGTTCTCTGAACTATTAGGGGGCAAAAGAACCAAAGCAGCACTTCCTAGCAGTGTGGTTAACTGGGAGTTACCAATGTATACCCGGGAACTCTAAATAAAATATGCATGTTTGTGCTCATGTACTTTTCTGCTGTTGGATAAACATCTTTGCTTCATAGGTAGCAACGCAGATGGACAGGAGAGGGCTCTGGAAGGCGATGTCCCTGTACGCTGCTTTTCTGGAGTAGATCCCTGGGAAGAACATGCTCCCTTCCCTACGCCTATTGTACAAGCACAGGATAGCATGGTTTCATCCTCAGTCCCATCCACAGCCCCTCAAAATTCTGAAATACCTGAGATTTGGGGTGATAATTTTGACAGAGATGGTTCCCTTAGAAGGGAGTGGTAAACTAAATAGGGTCATTGAGGTGTTGGGTCATTGAGGAGAATCTGTTTTTGACTAAAGACCAAAACTTAGTTACCAATGGTGAGCCAGCAAAAAATGTACTCAATGTCTATATGCCAATGTTGCCCAACTGGGAGGGAGTGGGGTTAGGATTTAATGCAGGCCTGACCCCAAATCTCTACCCTGTATTCTGCAGAGCCTCCACTATACTGGGAGAAGTAAGACAAGCCTGTAGAGCATATATAAGAATATATGCCAGTTCAGATGAGCAGGAATAACTTCCCTCAGGGGTCTGGGAGAAGTTCTCATGGGCCACTGCTCCTTCCCCTGTACAGAATGAGGCCCACTGCCCCTGTGCTGGAGACCAAGTGCTAACACAACAGGTTAGTATCTGTTAGACATGTTCTTCCTGTTAAAATCAGAGGAAGTGAAAAAATACTGGAAAAAGGAAATTTCAGAGGGAGAAACAGGCAGTTGTCTGCTACTTTTTACATACAGGATAAATTCTACTTGAGTTTTAGCAACACCTCCCCCCAAATCCCTTTCCCAGGACAGAAAAGAGCTCAGAACAGTTAACTAATGTGGCACATGTCTCAGGAATCATTACCACTGGCAGTTCAGTCATTGGTTCCCAACGAGCTCAGTAATGTCACAAAAAGTAGCAAAATGCCTCAGATCTGCTAGGAAGTGGGGCAGAATCTATCAGCTCCAGCATCTCTGCTGGGAGGAAATGAGGTTACAGGACAGCTGGGGGTGGCTCAGGCACCCCTGAGGACGAAGCCTTCTCACTCTCTTTCCCTCCCTGCTCCCATGGAGTTCCAGAATTTTCACCCAGGGAGGGGCATTTGCTCAGCTCCCCTGGTCCCTCTAATTTAGTGCACTGCTGCAGAACCAAACATCCCTCGGGGTTTCACACTCTCTCCAGGGAGAGATAATTACACCTGTTTGAGGTGCCTGGTGCACTATCAACATGAGCTGAAGCAGTAACTAATTATCCTCGGGGAGCCAGAAGAGACCTAGCAGCCCACCAAAAAGGTGACCTTTCTAGGGCTTAGTTCTCCCACTGCACCTGAGCTACTATCTGAAAATCACAGTGAGCTCCTTGAAGAGGCTCTCATGGGTATACCTCTGTATTGTCTAGGTAGGGCCCACAGTCATGCCCACAGCACCTGGCAGTACCAACACACCCAGGCATCCCATAATATCTGATTAGGGAATGAGATCATAACAATAAGCAATAACCACAATGAACTCCCTCAATCAACAAAACCTAGTAAATATCCAAACCCTTAGTAGAACTAGGCTGGGTGGAAACAAAGAGTTAAATAAAAATCCTAAACAGTCTCTCTGCAAAATGCTGTCCTGGAAATATGGATTAAATAGAATAAAAAATGAAAACTCTTTGTAAACTCGAAAGTACCATACAAATGTTAGCCATTAATGTAAGGATCACTTGGGTAGAGAGTAAACATTTATTCCACATACCCCACCACCCACCCACCCACCATTCAACCTTTCTACCCACTGGAGAAAAAATTGCACGTCTGCATTGCTAACTAAGCAAAAGGCCCTGAGAACACATTTGACCTAACAACGATTGGGAAAATGCTTTGTAAGGAAAAGGCTCCTCTGAAGTCAGTGCTTTTATTAAGTGTTAGTGCTCAGTTTCTACGAGGCCCTCTGTGAGGAAAGTCATCCTCTGGCTGCCTGTGCCAATATCAGCTCCAGGGGCAATGGTTTGCCTAATGTCTGATGAATCCTTCACTGTACTGAACAGGTATAACAGGTATAGGCCTTACTTACTCAGGCTGGAGAGGAGAGGGAAGAGGAAAAGGGGGCTTTTAAAGCAATTCCTCTGATTAGAGACCAGCCAGCTCTTATCCTGCAGTGATCTTCCTACCCAAACATGTCTTAGTCCCTCTGTAAAGGAGGACGTGGGCTCCCCTGCCCTCCATCCTGTTCCAGAAGGCCAACTTCCCAGCATAGCATAAATTAGGAGTTTGTGAGGTGAGCCTGGAACCTGCCCAGCAACAGCAAGGTGACAGTTGCCCTGTACCTTGGTCCGCCACGTTCTCAATGTTGACTTTGCGTTCATTGGCCATGAAGCCAATAACAGAGAAGATGACGAAGCCAGCAAAGATGCTCGTGGCACTGTTGGTGCAGGTTACAATTAGAGTGTCCCTGGAAGGAAAACAACAGAGTTTGCCATTAGGTGTGCTTCCTGGGTGAGAAGGAACGAGGAGAAGAACACACAAATGTGTTTCCGTGTGTTTGTGTGCACATGTGTACACGTGTGCATGCATGTATGTGTCCATTTCTAAACATGTATCCACTGAAGGAAAGAAACAAGCAGTCCTAACCACAGACTCCCTTGGGCTGATTTACAAAGCACCAACAGGCTCAAAAAGATGTCCCCTAAATGCCCTGATCCAGGGCTAGTTCACTAATGAGGAAACTGACGCCCAGGGGAAGGTAATGAGCTAATTAACAGTACATCAGGATTTGAATGCAGACTTTCTAGCTTTTAGCCAGGGTCCTTTCTGCACACAACACAGCCTCATTTCTAATAAAGCACATGGCAATGCTTCACCCTTCAATGGTGTTCAGACTGATTCAGGTCAACAGGTTAAAGGCAGTTGTGACCAAAGAAATTAAAATGCCTTAGTCTAGCATGCGACGCTATTGTGGGCTAAATTGTGTCCTCCACCAAAATTCATATATTGAAGTCCTAATCCCTAATACCTCAGAATTAGACTATATTTGGACATAGGGCCTTTAAAGCGGTAACTGAGTTAAAATCAGGTCATTAGTTTGGGCCCTAATCCAGTATAACTGATGTCCTTATAAAAAAAAAAAAAGTAAATTATGACATAGATACACGCAAAGATGGAGACCATGTGAAGACACAGGGAGAAGAGGACCATCTACAAGCCAAGGAGAGATGCCTCAGAAGAAACCATCCCTGCCAACACCTTGATCTTGGACTTCCAGCCTCCAGAACTGTGAGACAATAAATTTCTGTTGTTTAAGCCACCCGGTCTGTGGTGTTTGTTGTGGCAGCCCTGGCAAATGACACAGAGGCTCTCTCCAATGTGGGCTCAGCGGACGCTCAGGCACATCTGTTTCTGCCCCATGTGCACACACTGTCTGCTCCAATTTCATTTACCTGCTCCCTCTACACACCCCGCCACACTCATTCCTGTGCAGTCCCACTTCAGGCTGTTTCTGCCACCTAAAACACACTCCTTTCTCCCTTGCAACTGCTGGAATTTGACCCAGTATAAATCTCACTCTGTGAGGCCGTCCCAGACATCCCAGGCCACAGCTTCACTGTAATCTTCTCTTCTACCTTCAGGGATGCTTCAGGGAAGTTTGACCCTTACTCAAAGTTCTTGCAATGTCAAGTTAATGAATGGATTATAAGCCACCCTAGACTCAAATGCAAGGTCACAGCTAGATGGAGCCCAGTGTTACACTGAAATCCTGATTCTCCCTCCTGTTAGCAGTAAGACCCTGAGCAAGTTGCTTCCTTTCCACTCTGATTTAACGTGGTGGCAATGAGCCTACCTCCCTCACAGGGTGCATGAGGACAGAACACGATGATTCCTGCACTGCACACAGCCTGGCATGGAGCAGGTACACAGTAAATGATCCATTTTGTGGAGCCCTTAGTTCACTAATGAGGAAACTGACGCCCAGGGGAAGGTAATGAGCTAATTAACAGTACATCAGGATTTGAATGCAGACTTTCTAGCTTTTAGCCAGGGTCCTTTCTGCACACAACACAGCCTCATTTCTAATAAAGCACATGGCAATGCTTCACCCTTCAATGGTGTTCAGACTGATTCAGGTCAACAGGTTAAAGGCAGTTGTGACCAAAGAAATTAAAATGCCTTAGTCTAGCATGCGACGCTATTGTGGGCTAAATTGTGTCCTCCACCAAAATTCATATATTGAAGTCCTAATCCCTAATACCTCAGAATTAGACTATATTTGGACATAGGGCCTTTAAAGCGGTAACTGAGTTAAAATCAGGTCATTAGTTTGGGCCCTAATCCAGTATAACTGATGTCCTTATAAAAAAAAAAAAAGTAAATTATGACATAGATACACGCAAAGATGGAGACCATGTGAAGACACAGGGAGAAGAGGACCATCTACAAGCCAAGGAGAGATGCCTCAGAAGAAACCATCCCTGCCAACACCTTGATCTTGGACTTCCAGCCTCCAGAACTGTGAGACAATAAATTTCTGTTGTTTAAGCCACCCGGTCTGTGGTGTTTGTTGTGGCAGCCCTGGCAAATGACACAGAGGCTCTCTCCAATGTGGGCTCAGCGGACGCTCAGGCACATCTGTTTCTACTCCATGTGCACACACTGTCTGCTCCAATTTCATTTACCTGCTCCCTCTACACACCCCGCCACACTCATTCCTGTGCAGTCCCACTTCAGGCTGTTTCTGCCACCTAAAACACACTCCTTTCTCCCTTGCAACTGCTGGAATTTGACCCAGTACTGCCAAACAGCATCCCGGAGTGTGACCCATCCCCAACAGCCGTTCCCCCAGGGTCTGTTACAAGTGAAATAATATGGGCTGGCCAGCTAGCTCAGTTGGTTAGAGCGTAGTGTTATAACACCAAGGTCAAGGGTTTGGATCCCTGTACTGGCCAGCCACCAAAAAAAACAAATAAATAAATAAATATTAAATGAAATAATAAGCCCACCGTAGCATCTGTGAGTTTCTCCCACTTAGGTGTGATGAAGTACCAGATCCCAGCTCCAGCTCCGGGCAGGGTGACTCCTCGGATGAGGAGGTGAAATTCTTGGGACGCTGGAAGCTGAGTCTGGGTGCCTGTGGTCCCCATGGTCCCTATTCCATATCCTTTCTTAATATCAAGTAAGCCTATTGTGTCTTGTGAGTGTGACTGACAATCTGAACCTAAAACCTCACCAGTGATCTTGCACCTCTTCATCTAGATCATAAGCTATTTGAGGACAGTGACATGTTTTGAATCTTTCTATCTCTCTTGGTTCATAAAATGCCTCATACATTATTGTTTTAAAAATAATAATAATGGCAGCTGCCATTTATTGAGTATCTACTATGTGTAATATATTGCTCTGAGAACTGTACATACATCATCTCTGACTCCTCAACAAAATATTATAATCTGCATGTTACAGAAGAGGAAATGGAGGCTCAGAGAAGTGAACTATCTTGCCCATGTTTTGGAGTTCTAGTAAAGATGAAGTCATAATAAACGCAAGTCTGTCTGACTACAAGGTGCTCTTTCCACTTATGTTGCTCTTATTATATAATAAAAATACTTGTATGTGTACTTGTAGGGTATGTAGAAAAATTGCAAGTCTGTCTGACTACAAGGTGCTCTTTCCACTTATCATGTTGCTCTTATTATATAATAAAAATACTTGTATGTGTACTTGTAGGGTATGTAGAAAAATACTTGTCAAGAGACTGAATGACCATACTTCATAAGTGATTATGATATGATTGTGTTGTGGACTAGGTGGCTCACAAATGACTATCACAGGACACAGCTAGCTGCACAGAGACCTCCAGAGAGGCTCACTTCCATCCTATATACAGCCACTGGGCACCCACTCATGAACTAGGTGGCTCACAAACGACTATCACAGGACACAGCTGGCTGCACAGAGACCTCCAGAGAGGCTCACTTCCATCCTATATACAGCCACTGGGCACCCACTGCGGGTCAGCATTAGTGGTGTAAGTTAGGGTCCGGGCCTCTGGAAGCCAGAGGCTAGGCCTTAGCAGGTGATTTCTCCTAGGCCAGAGGCAAATCTCTAGCTCTACCTCAGGGGAAGTGCAAGGATGTGGCTGCAAGTGTCTGATAACTCAGTCCACTGTCCTGATCCTGGACCCAATCAGCTACCTCTGGATCCTGGAAGTGCCTCCACATACCTGTAGCAGTTGTTGTGGAATTTGTTGTAAGAAGAGAGAGTGATCAGGCCTCCCCATGCAGCAGATAAAGAGAAGAAAATCTGAGTGGCAGCATCTTTCCACACCTAGGAGGCAAAAGGAGAAGAGTCAAGGTCTCTGAAGGAGACTGGCTCTAGGGGAGTAGAGTCCCACATGCCCAATGCCACATCATCTCCCCAGGGGAAAGGCAGTCAGGGACAAGATGTCTTTGGACACCAACATAAATGAGAAACATACCTCACTTGTGCTGAAAGCCAAAAAGGTAGTAAATTACTGGGGAGATTTTAACTCCCTCTAATCAAAAGTGAGGAACTCAATAGACTATACATACATTTCATGATTATATTTTCTCTCATGTAAAGCTAAACAGAAAGAGAGAGCCCTTTCTTTGGGTTGATACAACTTCAAAAAACAATTTACAACAGCGAAATATATTCATGGATACAAAATAAAAATCCTTTCTGATTGACATTCTTATAGACTATAATTGCTATTAAAAATATGAAATTCTGTAGCTTCTAATCTTAGTCAAGCAACCTCTGTGCCACAGCAGAATGGGCTGTGTCACATCCCACCTGCCATTAAGTAGAGATGTTCTGTTATGTGTAATCAAACTCAGTCCTAGCTCTGTGTTCTTAACACAGTCTAGGAAAGCGGAGTTTTTTTTAAGGTGAGAAAATTCAATTCTCATTCAACAATCACACCCTCATTTGGAGTTTTTGGGATTGGGAATTTTAGAGTAAGACGTGCCTGTACAGAATATGCATAGAAAGAGTTCAAAGGTGTTCTGGCCCTGTGTGGATGAACAAGAAGTAGTTAAACGTGTCTGAGCCCTTTAAAATAGAATTGCTTGCAGTTTACCTAAGTGCTGTTATTTTCCAAACAGCAAAACTCCACTTAATGACACACTATAATTAGTAACAAATAAGCTGTGTGCGGTGGCCCAAAGCTATTAAGGGGATTTCATTCTCCATTTTCGTCCTCCACTGCAACCCAGATATAGGACAACTATTCCAGGAATCTGAAAATCCTCAGCTGCCCACTTCTCATTAAATATTTCCTGAGTGTATAATGTACCAAGATCATCAGGACCTTGTAAAAGCACACAGTGGGATCCCCGGGGGAGGAAGTCTGACCCCTCCTGCCAAACAGCATCCCGGAGTGTGACCCATCCCCAACAGCCGTTCCCCCAGGGTCTGTTACAAGTGAAATAATATGGGCTGGCCAGCTAGCTCAGTTGGTTAGAGCGTAGTGTTATAACACCAAGGTCAAGGGTTTGGATCCCTGTACTGGCCAGCCACCAAAAAAAACAAATAAATAAATAAATATTAAATGAAATAATAAGCCCACCGTAGCATCTGTGAGTTTCTCCCACTTAGGTGTGATGAAGTACCAGATCCCAGCTCCAGCTCCGGGCAGGGTGACTCCTCGGATGAGGAGGATCACAAGCACGACATACGGGAATGTGGCTGTGAAGTACACCACCTAGGAAAGCCAGCAGGCAGAGGGGCTGGAATGAGCAGACCTGCAGAATGTGCCCATGCAGAAGGAAAACCAACCAAGGCAAGAGTGAGACCTGCCACCCAGACACATGCTCCTGAAGGTGAGGACATCAGAGTAGTGCTCCTTAAACTCTGCCAGGGCTGGGGACACAGGAGGGCACTGGGACCAAAGGTGAGCCAGACACAGCCAGAAATAAAGCCTCTGGGGGCGACCCAAGACTGTAGGCTAACTCAGCCTACAGTCAGACTGGGGGGAGCTGTCACCCCACCCTGCCGCTGAGTGGACAATTCCTTGAAGAACCACAGAGGGAGGTAGGGAGGGAGGCTACATGCATCCCTCTTCCCCAGCTCCTACTCCATTCCCCAGTGGAGGCCCCAAATTCCACCATTAGAGATGAATTCCTTCAGCTTAAGTCTTCCATCCCTGTTTATTCATGCACCCTAAGTAAAGCAGCCCACTGAGGTGAAAAGATCGTGATCGTAGAATTAGACACCTTTAGGTTCAAATGAAATCACACCTCTGGCACCAAGTAGATGTGTGGCCTTGGATGAGCTATAAAACTCTCTGAACCTCAGTTTCTGCATCTGTAAACTGGGGATAATAACACCTTTCTTACAAATAATCATGAGATTCAAATGAGCTAATGCATGGATACCACCTAGCACAGTGCCTGATTTATAACAGATGGTCATTAAATGCAGGTAAGTTCTGCAAGCATTGATTGAGGGCCTCCTATGAGCTGGCACTATAAGGACTTTGGTTTTTACTCTGTGGGAAATGGTGGACTGTGGCAGGGATGTGAGCAGAGGAGTCACACCATCTAACATTTGAACCGCGTCCCCGGTTGCTCTGTTGCAAGGATACTGCAGGGAAGTGAGGGGAAGCAGGGACAGCTGAGAGGTGGCCACTGGTGGAGCAAACCAAGCAAGGGGTGGCTGTGTCTCCCCCCAGGGTGCTATCAGTGGAGCTGGTGAGAAATGGTCAGAATGGGATATATTTTCAAGAAGAGCCAACAGAAGTTCCTGGCAGACTTAATGTGTAGTGTGAGGGAAAGATAAGAGCCGGGGATGGCTCCCAAGCTTCTGGCCTCAGCAAGTGAAAAGGCGGAGTTGTCCTCAACTGAAATGGGAAAGTGACTTCTGCCTCTCAGCCCAGCTATTCAGGGCAAACTCCTTTCTGGCTGCAGACCCAAGGATGGGCCGACCTCCCTTTCTCTCCATTGCTCCCACCACTGCCCCACAGGACAGCAGCCTGTCCTCCCTCCTTGTCCTGAAGGACCTATATTCCTACATTCCTAGGGACTGAGGGGAAGGGGCAGCAGCCAGCTCCCTCCTATTTCTGCCAAACCTGCTTCTCTCCTTCCCCTTAAAGTCTGAAGGGAAATTGAAGCCCCTCTACACACAAGCATTATGAAACCCAAGGGCATCTGACAGCTCAGGAGAAAATCACCACCCTGTGCCCAGGCTGGCCCAAGCTGGCTTCCCAGCTGTCGGGTGAGGCTGGGGACAGGAGATGCTACAAGGGCAGAGCATGGCCCTGACCATCTCATTACACACCCCTACCAAGACAGAAAGATGGGGGGCAACTAAGGAGTATCCTTTCCATTCCTGACCACCTGGGGCTGCGGGAAGTGGTGATGGAAGGAAGGGGCAAGGGAGAGGAGATGATCTAGACAACAGGCACCTGCAGGAGGAACCCTCCCAAACTGGTACTCAGCCTAACCAGCTGAGACAACCATTTCCACTTATCAATGGAGACTGTTTAGACACCACCATTCTTGGAGTTCCCTCTAGGACCAGGAGGTATATTAGTCCCGAGGCGGATGTACGGTACAGCAGTATATTTTCTCTCATGTAAAGCTAAACAGAAAGAGAGAGCCCTTTCTTTGGGTTGATACAACTTCAAAAAACAATTTTGCAGAGAAGGAAACTGAGGCTCAGGTTAAGCATCTCCCAAGGGATTAACTGTCTCACTCAAGGTCTCCTAATTTGAGCCAAAATCCAAATCTGAAGCTTTCTCATTCCAAAATCATTCTTTCCATTAATGCCATTTTATGGGCTGCATGATCAGAAATGTATGGGTGGGCCAGGACTACGATGAGGCAAGCAAGGTTCCTAGGGTGCAAAATTTAAGGAGACTCCCACTTTCGGGTGCTGCCCCTGTACTTGCTGGAAGCTGAGTTGAATGCTTCCTTAAATTTCACACCCTAGGCAGCCTCACCTGCTGGTCTCACCCAGGTCCTGGCCTGGTGCACAGGTGTTCTGATGACACACTCACTTTGCAGATAGGGCCCACAGTTTGGTTAATAAATCCTGCGGATGCCTCAAATGTGAGTCAGGTGTACATGAAGGCTTTATGCACAGCCAGTTCCCTTGTGTCAGGGGGGAATGCAGAATGCACCTGTTTCAGCACGTGCCATCAGAGGAATTAAATTCAAACAGTAATGAATTACGCTTGGCAGGAGTGACAATGACTAACTGATCTGAACCTGTTGGTCTGACACCTTGAGGCCTCCCCACAATAGGAGCCCTGAACAGGTGGTAAGGCCTCACCAGCCTGTGCTAGTTAAGTAGGTTAGCTTTGCTTTGTTGCCACAACTCCCAGGCAGAACAGCCCCTGAGGTCAGCTGGGCTGCATTTGACCTTCACACTGCCTGCTGGTCATCCCCATCTCTGGAATTCTAGCTGCTCAGAGGCCTCAGTCTCAGAGGAATCAACTGGCCATTCTTGTCTCCTCAAGCCCTGTACAAGAGGAACCAAACTTAAATTGCTGCAGGAGAAAGAGGACATCTCTTTGTCATAGAAATGACAGTGTTCTTGTTATTTCAATCACAGAGGAGTTCCTCATAATGAGCAGCAGCAGTCTTGGGCTCCTAAATAATACTCCATGATTAATGTCCACATGGCCCAGGGCAGGATAATAAATTGTGATTCATTATTTCTGATGATATTCCTCATTTTTTAAAAAAAAGTTAATTGATCTCTCATTGTAAACCTTTCTCACTGAAGCAAAGAGAGAAGTTACTAGAATTTAAAAAAAAAACCTCAGGGCTGCTCAAAACCTCCTATTCCAGAAAGCCTATAAAATCTAGCACTAAAAAAAAGTTAATTGATCTCTCATTGTAAACCTTTCTCACTGAAGCAAAGAGAGAAGTTACTAGAATTAAAAAAAAAAAACCTCAGGGCTGCTCAAAACCTCCTATTCCAGAAAGCCTATAAAATCTAGCACCAAGGACTAAATTCTAAATCAGCAAAAAGAACTGGCTGTAACACCATCCCAAAAAAGCACAGACTTATAGAGCTAAATGGAATCTTAGAGAATATTTATTCTAACCCTTGATTTTGCAAATGAGGGAAATAAGGCCCTGATGTATTCTGTGACTTGCCCAAAGTCACACAACTAAGGACAGCAGAGACTGAGCAGCAGTACAGGGCTCCTGATTCACAGTGGGGAGACTTTTATCCCCACTATATGCAAGTGATTATTCCACAATTCTGCATTTCCTGTCTATTCCTAACAGCCCCTCTTTGGGAGAAAATGTCATGTAGCAGAAAGAGTCTAGGCTGTAAAACAAGACAAACATAGGTTCAAATCCCACCACTGCCACTTAAAAGCTGTGTGACTTCGGACAATTTACTCTACCTTGATGAGCCTCAGCTTCTCTATCTATAAAATGGGAGTAAATGTACTTACCTGGAAGATTATTGTAAAGATTGAATGAACCGAGGCCTGCGCAGCATTTAGCACAGTGCCTGGCACATGGACTGTTCAGCAAAGCTCCCTTTTTCTTCCCACTTCCCCAACAAAACCTCCGCCTTCGAGATGTCAAAGTGGCACAGTACCCGCTCAATACATCAGTCACTCACAATAATAAAAATGATAACAGCTAATGTTGGTTAAGAACTGACCCTATACCAGGTATTTTCCATGCATTATCTCACTTTATCCTGAGAGCAATCTTATGCGGTACGTACTATTTATCCCCAGTCTACAGACTAGGAAACAAGTTCCAAAACTTGTCCAGAGTTACACAACTAGGAAGTGATAAAGCCAGAATTTGAACTCAGATTGGCCTGACTCTGGAGCCAGCAGGCCATCCCTCCTCATGTCACCAAGAAGGCTCCTGTCCTCACCCTTCTCACCTATCACCTCTCCTGCCAGTCACCCCTTCTAGTCTATCCTGCTCGATATCTGTCTGGCCACGTAGATCATGGTTGAAGTCACCCTGTCTCCATCTCTAGCCATACGTGACAGTCCTACCAGTGGGGTTCTGACTGAGCAAACACTTGGCATGTCTTGCTGAGCGATCATTTATCTGGGCCCTTTGGAGACAATGGAACTCCCACCTAAACTCAGTTCCAAGCCACAGACGGCAAGAAGCCCAGGAAGCCTCATGCTACACTGGGCCTTGTTCTAAGGGTCACGTGAACATTTCCCTGTCTTTCTGCAGCCTTAGAAAAACAATCGATCAGTCTCATAGTACTCAGAGTCAGCAGGGTCCTCAAGGCTCACTTAATCCCACCTCTCATTTTCCAGAAGGAGAAACTGAGATCAGAAAGTAAAAGTGCCCCCCCCCCCAGCTCACCCACCAAATATTCAGACAGAATAGTGCCAAAATTAGAAAGCCAAATTGTCTTCACTTTAGAGCTAAGGAAACTGAGGACTCCTGAAATAACAAAGACAAGAAAATTTGCTTTTCATTTATTGGCAAAAATATAAAAGCTAAGAGGAAATCAGAGGCTCAGCCAAGTTTCACAGCCTGAGTGGAGACGTTCCTATACAGCAAACACCACGGGAAGTCCCTGAGGACAGGAACCCAGGTGTCCTCGCTCCCAGTCTGGTTCTCTCTGGCTGGCTTGATTCTCCCCACATTATGTGATTTAAAGTGTACCATCTGCCTCAGGTAACCCTGACAAACCTGCCAGGGCCTACCATTCAAGTCCCTGTGGCACTAGATTACATGGAAAGCACCAGAAAGAGCAGTAGGCAAAAGGCGCCCATGAGCGTGTCCATGTGCCCTTCCAAAGCTGGTTGGTTATAATGTGACCATCGTAAGCCCTCCCCTGGACAAGTAGACCAAATCTCAACTCCACAACCTATGCTCTCAGAGTCTGTCATGACAGCCTCATTCTCTGGGCCTTAACGATGTTTTCATTTTCATATTGAAATACCTTTTTGGGTTTTTTTGTTGTTGAAATTTCAACATATGAATGCCTGTCAGGGTGATTAAATATTATTGGTTGTCATAAGAGTGATTGGTTAACCCTTCAGAGGAGTTCTAAGGCTGCAGGAAGATGGGGAAATGTTCACGTGACCCTTACAACAATGCCCAGCATGACCTGAGGATTCCTGGCTCCTTGCCCTCTGTGGCTTGAAACTGAGCTTGGGGTGGAAATTCCGTTGCCTCCAAAGGGCTCAGCCAAGTGATTGCTGAGCCAAAAACCTTACTGTCAGGACTGTCCTTCAATGCTAGGGGTGCATGGGTGGAAGTGTGTTAGGCTGGGGGTTGGAGGAAGGGCATGAAAGGCCGAGAACATGGAGGTCAGGAGTGCAAAGAAGGAATCCACTTCATAGTTTTGATTTATATCCAGCTTCCTGGAAGAAGCAATAACTGACCTAGCAGCCAGACGGAGAGGCAAAAAACCCTCAGCCTGAACTCTTAGAGTTTAGGGAGAGGGACTGATTCCTACCAGGGAGGCTCTGCTTGCTGAATGAGTGGCAGCCCCTGCAAGGAAAGGAAGGAAACTAATCACAGCACCCCACCATAGGAGAGGCAAAAAACCCTCAGCCTGAACTCTTAGAGTTTAGGGAGAGGGACTGATTCCTACCAGGGAGGCTCTGCCTGCTGAATGAGTGGCAGCCCCTGCAAGGAAAGGAAGGAAACTAATCACAGCACCCCACCATACCTCAGGAGCTCTGTACGCATTTGTCTCCTTTAATCCTCAGAACAGCCCTGCGAGAACAGTGCTGTCATCCCATTGTACAGATAAGAGGGACATCACTGGCCCACAGCCCCACAGCGATTCCAGGGCAGAACCAGAATCAGGGCCTATATCTCCCGACTCCCTTCTCGGTGCTCTTTTGCCCGCTCCATAACACAACCTCTCCCGGGGTCCCAGAGCTTTCTCTTACTTAGATAAATCCAAGTTCTTACTTTCCCCGAAGTCTTGATTCCTTTAGCCAGGGATGCATACACAATTACCCAAGCCAGGAAGAGGCAGAAGGCTAGTGGCCATCTGATCTCACCAGGATATTCAATCCCTGCAGAAATCTTCAGCACAAAATACCTAAGAATTGGAAAGAGAGGGAAGCAGGAGAGGAGTGAGGGAAAGAAGGAAAGAGGAAGGTGACAGTCTGCAGTCTTTAATCTCCCAGCAGAGCCTTGAACAAAACCCCAGCAACCCCCCACGCTCCCCATCACACCGGATCGGATCGGGGGGGGGCATTTTAGTTCAAGTTGGGTATGTCCTGAGGCAGAGGTTGGCTAAAATGGAAAAGTAGGGCTGGCTGGACCTTACTCAAGGACTGTACTCAAAGATAGATAAGCAGCTGGGAACATAAGGGGCCGCTGCTCATCTGTAGCCGCTGCTGGCAACCTGTGTATGTGACGAGGAAGTCATGTGCTACCTGGCCACCCCCACATCCTGGGCAGGTACATGAAGCCTGGCAGGGTGGCTGGCAGGGCAGCCTCACTGCTGAAGACAGGAGGCAGCTTCCGGGACAGCGGGACAGCGAGTCTGGATTACAGATTCAGACAATCCCTTCAATTCTACAACAGTCAAACCAGGCATCCGATGTGAAATGGCTGTGTCTATAGGTCGGCATTTTTCTGTGACCCAAACAAAGGGCCAGCCAGAGTCCAGACTCTGCAGGATGAGAGAGATGATGGCCCAGAAGGTTCTAACCTGCTGAGCAAAATGCAGGTGGCAGCACCGTGCCTGGCTTAGCAGCAACATTTTTCTCCAGCCAGCTAATGCATGACTCTGTGAGTGTTTGGCAGCACCGAGCCATGCTTTTCAGAACAGGGATGGCTGAGCTCTGTGCAGACAGAGCCTCTTTCAGTACCAAACTCTGGAGCAACCTGGGCTCGGGAGTTGAGTAGGACTGACCAAGGAAGGAACTGAACTTGGCTCCAAGGCAAAACTTTAGGGACCATATTTCCCAAGTAATGAAAAGACCTTCCCTGTGTCCCCATCCCCCAAATAGATAAACCACTTAGTCAACAATTCCATAGACCCTTGGCCATTTCAACTACTCCATGCTTCAGTAAGGGACCTCAGACAAGTCCCAAGAAGCTCCTAATGACATTTCTTCCTAGAAATTAAGACTGACCCCAGAGGATTAGTAAACACCACTAAAACCAGGTTTGTAAATCATTTTCCAGTACACCTAATCACACTGATTGTGTGGTCAGATTTCATCGTACCACCAGGACAAACTCAGTTCCTCAGTGCTCAGGGTGAATCAAGGTCCACCCCTACCACTCCATGGTAGTTATCTTCAAAAGGGATTATTTAATCATTCAGCCTAAGTCTCCCTTCTGTTCTGCAGGGGACAACTACATACCCTGTGAATCCATACAGGAGGGAAAACCTGGAACAGGAATTAATAGTATTTGGGAGAAATAGTGAGGTTATGTGACCATTTCTTATCATCGAAGTACCATTAACAGAGGCCCATTGATAACTTGCATTTTATTTGGCCCCAATGTTCTATGTGAATTATTTTGCTTACATTTAAAATGGGAGAGATCACATAAAAGTACAGATTTTATTTCCAAATTCTCTTGCAAAATGGAAGCTCTGGTAGCAGTGGCTCATAATGCCAGAAGGCAGGGATCAGTTGGGGCTGAGCATCACCAGCGTCCCTTACACGTNGGGGGGGGGGGGGGGGCAGGTCGCCAGTCTGCAGAGAGAGACGCCAACTAGATCTGCTCTGCTTTTAATTACATGCCAGGAGGCCACTCCCGGCCCTAGGCAGGCCTCTGGACTACACTGTCAGCTCCACCATCCTCTGGAGCTGCCCCGGGAAAAGTGCAACAGAAATTCCAAACTGTCAAGGATGATTTTGTTGTGTTTTCTCTACTGTTCTACTCTTTTATGAGAATGTATTCTGACAGTATTTGTGTAATTTTAAATTTAAAAAATCAGTACATAGTGGAAACTGCGTATGGTAAATGACTAAAAATGCTGTTCTGCATTTTAGTTCAAGTTGGGTATGTCCTGAGGCAGAGGTTGGCTAAAATGGAAAAGTAGGGCTGGCTGGACCTTACTCAAGGACTGTACTCAAAGATAGATAAGCAGCTGGGAACATAAGGGGCCGCTGCTCATCTGTAGCCGCTGCTGGCAACCTGTGTATGTGACGAGGAAGTCATGTGCTACCTGGCCACCCCCACATCCTGGGCAGGTACATGAAGCCTGGCAGGGTGGCTGGCAGGGCAGCCTCACTGCTGAAGACAGGAGGCAGCTTCCGGGACAGCGGGACAGC
>NW_007731809.1:75712-78340 GCF_000696425.1 Galeopterus variegatus | reverse complement strand
ACCCAGTTCCAAGTATTTTGTTATAAGCAATGGAAATGGACTGACACACCTCCTGTGGTGGTTGAGGATTTCCTAGTTTCCCTGAACCTCTGTCTTCAGTGCTGAGCAATACAGATGTAGAAAGCACAAAACTAAGGTAAAGTTGTTTTTTAAAAAAAACGAAATTAGTTCTTGTTTAAACTGAAACTTGGACCATGACCTGTTTTCTTACTTTTTACCTCTTTTCCCTAAAAGTCAAAGGCAGATGAAAAAAGAAAAAAATAGTCTGGTAACCTGAAGGTCTGCTTAGATTCCCTTGGCTTAAGGTTTTAAAATGTTTTTTCATCAACATTGTGAATTACAGCAGCACTGATTCTGTTCCCACCAGCCAGCATTCAGTCAACTCTCCTTTACAGGCCCACAAGGCACAACAATCTGCTCTTAGAAGCCAAACCAAAAAAAAAAAAAAAATCTTCTTCCCCGATCACTCCAGTAGATAGAGAGGTTGCAGAGGGCCACCACACCTCAGGCCACTACACCTCTGGTCTACAAGTTACGTGTTTATTAATTCACTGGGTTTCTCTTAAAAAGCACTTTTTTTTAAGCTGTCTTACTTGAAATATTCTTCACTCCCACTGACAAACGTCTTATTGGCCTGGCTGGTGAAGTTAACCATTGTCAAGTTGGGATAGGCAGCCATACAGAAAGTCGAGTTCTTGATCTGTATTTTGGGATGGTCACTGATAACACAGGAATCTGTTTAAGAGAGGACAGAATAGAAACACAGTGAAATATGTGCAGAAAATACACACATGCCTCTCTCTAGCAGTTTAAAAACAAAAACCAAAAATATTTGCCAAATATTGGAGAGTAACTTTGGGAAAGTATTAACCAAGCAAAGCCAGCTAGAGAAGAACCACAGAATCATGTTTTATTCATCACGGAGTCCCCGTACCTTCAGCAGTGCCTTCGACTGATAGCAAAGGCTTGCATTCATGGAGAACCCTCCATACATGTATTACCTCATTTAATCCTCAGAGCAGCCTATGCAGGAGGTGCTGTTACCTCCATTTTTAAAATAAGGAAGCAGGCTAAAGAGTTTAAGCAACTCTACTGAAGCCACATAGCTAATGAGGAAGAGAATCAGGATTCAAATCCAGACTCTTATGACGCTACAGAAAATAAATGACTTGCAGAAATGAATTTAATCAGAGAATAACAACCCTCCTGAAGGGCTACTGCTACAGAAGGCTTACTAACGAGCCCACCTTGAACCCACTGCCTGGCACCAAGGCCAACACATAGTAAGTACTCTAAAGTGCATGTGCCATGTGCTCTCTACTCTCCTGTGGGTTAGACACAGCGGCCACACCAAGTGCTGTTGACCCTACAACAGAACCTACCTAACACATTGGTTCTCAGCTAGGGACGAATTTCTCCCCCAGGGGACATATGGCTATGTCTGGAGACATTTTTAGTTGTCACATCTGAGGGACCAGGTGCTGCTGTGAGTAGAAGCCAGGGATGTTACTAAATATCCTGTAATGCACAGGCTAGCCCTTCACAACAAAGAATTATCAGATCCAAAATGTCAATAGTGCTGAGGTTGAGAAATCCTGACTTAGGCTGGGATAGGAGAGGGAATTAACCATGTGAGCTTAGTAAAACCCAGGAGGTGCATGCTATTATCTTCTTTTTAAATAGGAAGAAGCTGAAGCCTTTCTTACCATATTACAATGCCTCTCTAAATTGTAATACAGATAAATTGGCAGATATTTTAAATAAAGAGTCTACCAGAACTAATCCCAAAGGATATTATTTTGTAAAGGAGCAAATAGTAATAACAATAACAACTAACACTTACATAGCACTTACCATGTCTCCAGGATGGTTTTAAATGCTTTATATGCATTGATGAATTTAAGCCTCACACCACCCCTATGAGGTAGGTACTGTTACTATCTCTATGCTACCAATAAACTGGGACACAGAGATGCAGTCTATCGCCAACGTTATGCATCAAGCCAGGATGCAAACAAGCTCTCTTTTTGGAGTCCATGCTCTTAACCAGTCTACTGTGAAATAGAGAGCAGGAATCACAAATTCAAACACCTACACAGGCTAGGCTAGTGACACAAATAAGGAAGGCATAAAACAGAAGATGAAAAGGAAAGGTGGGGACTGTGGCAAACCAGAGAATACTCCAACCAATCAGTGCCACGCTGTCCCAGATGTTCTGGCAAAAGATGCATGAAATTTCCCCATTTTAAAATATTGAAAATGAGTTAAAGTTGTTTTTAAATACTATGAACAACAACAGCAAAAAGCATTGCAGCCTAGATCCAGTGTGTGGACTTCCAATTCGTACCTTCTGTGGAATAGCAAAGTGGGTAAGACCATGGGTTCAGGAGTTCCACTAGCCCTGAGAGCTTGTATGAGTTCTTTTGTCTGTCCAAGCCTCTGTTTTCTGGTAATAGTTGTATCTAGTTCACAAGGTTGTTGCAAGGACCAAATTAAGTGAGACCATGAATAAAAAATTCACGTGATGCCTGGCACACAGCTGGCACTCCACACATTTTAGCTGTAACTCAATCATCGTTATACCTTTTCATGAGGTAAGCGTCTCTAATCCTCAGCGTCACCTCCCAG
>NW_007731809.1:69751-74978 GCF_000696425.1 Galeopterus variegatus | reverse complement strand
TCAATCATCGTTATACCTTTTCATGAGGTAAGCGTCTCTAATCCTCAGCGTCACCTCCCAGAAGCTCACCTGTCTGCATAAATTACCTACTGCCTCCCACACGTACCCCAAAACATCTCAGAATATTGGGTAAAGATTAAAGCAATCATAAGGATCTCTTCCCTTTGATTAGCTCTCTAGACCAGGGTTTTTCCACAGCAGTACTAATGACATTTTGGGTACAACAATTCTTTGTTGTGGAAGGCTGTCCTGTGTATTGCAGGATATTTAGCAGCATCCCTGGCCTCCACCCATTAAACACCAGGAGCACCCAGCCCCCGGGGTGCAACAATCAAAAGTGTCTCTGAACATTGCCAAATGTCCCCTGTAATATATTCCCTAGTTGAGAACCTCTGTTTTAGAGGCCTCAAGGTACCTTCCTGTTCAATATTATCTTCTCTAGTCTAATCAAATAACAGAGTTTCAGGAGGATTCTGACCTAATAACTATCGGATATTTACGACCTAAATGAAGACAGTTAAAGCATCATCCACATTTTTTTTCCTGTAAACAAGAAAAGCATTTATTTCTCGCGCTCTTGCCAAAAAGTACCTCCATCCCCTAAGACTGAAGAGATCACTAACACCAGGCCAAAGCCAAATCACTTGCTTCCAAAATCGCCATTGTGGAGCACGCGGGCAGCTTCCCTAGAGAGCGTCTCAGGATGTCTGTGGATCCCTGCCCGTCACAGCCACGCAAGGTCACCGTTCCGGCGATGCAGCGAGGCTCTCCACCGCCTGCTCCCTGCAACTTCCAGCCTCCTGCAGTACCCCTTCCTACCACTGGGCGGCAGGCGCATGCTTCCCAGCGCCCGGAGCCCTCGGCTCTGCCAGCGAGGGAATGAGGACGGGTTTGCTCACCGGAGAGCTCTTCGGCCCAGCAACCCCGAACAAAGAACAGCGGTAATGATCGTGCTAAATGGGAAACTGTTGGAATGGGATTCTCTTTACTCCGGCAATTATTAATAAATGAAAGCACATGAAAGACCAGAGAGAAAAGGAATCATTTAATTAAAGTTCTAATGAAAATTAAGCCATCCCAGAAATAGAAATGGTATTTATGTTGTTCCCATTTTAAGTGACCCAGCTAGTTCCTATTTTCACAAAACAGTCGTTGATCTCACCCGGCAGGGCAGGGCACAGATTAGTGGTTCTCTGTGACAGATAGCTGGAGGGTTGAGTCGCCCTGAAGAAGACAACGTCTCTTAAAACCTGCACCTTAGAAATATGTGGCACACCGCCCCCCGGCCTGGTCCAGGGGGTTCTCTGGGGCTGAGGTGGGTTTCATGCCCTGGCCTCTCCACGGTGAAGCAGAGCTCCCAGCTAGTATGTCCCTAGCAGCACGGAGAGGGGCATGGCACAAATATCTCCCCCCTGTGATCGGAGGTCACAATGGTGGGCCATTTATCTCCTCTCACGGTGAAGCAGAGCTCCCAGCTAGTATGTCCCTAGCAGCACGGAGAGGGGCATGGCACAAACATCTCCCCCCTGTGATCGGAGGTCACAATGGTGGGCCATTTATCTCCTCTCCCCTGGGATGAGTCCTTTTGCTTGGCTGTCACAGGGTGTGGGTAGTGATGGGGTAGTGAGGGAGAGGGTAAGTCCGGAAGGTCGTTTGTGCAACACCAGTGGGAGGAGTTCTTCCATCTCCTAAACTCGCTCTGTATGTCCATTAGGGAATAGCTGTCCTCTGGACTCTTGATTGATCCCCAGAGCAATGGGGTGCTAAAGGTGCCTAAGTCTCTGCAAGTCAGGCCACCATCACCTTTTCTAAGTCACCCCAGAACCCTAAAGGACCAATACTCCCACAAAGGATAGCCTGGCCCAAGGAATAGAATACGCTCGTGTGCAGATAATACAGAGAAAGACAGGGTGGGGCTGCACAAAGAGTGGGGATTGACACCTTGTTTTCTTAAAAAAAGAAATTTAAGCACTAGCTAAGAATGAGGTAGGATCTGCCAAGTCTGTCCATAGGTCTCAGGGAATAATCAAAATGAATAATGTCTATTGTCTTTTCATGCTCAGAGCTTGCACAGTTTTTATGGCTTGTATCAGTCGACTAGGAACTTAGCTGTGTATTGACTTTAGTCTCCTTTTCATGTGTACTGGGTTATTGTGAGCCGGACTGGAAACCAGGGGCAGGGTTCTCTGCCTCTTGGGCATGCACCCATGTGCTTGGTCCAGTCTACATGCTTGGCTTGCTCTTTTAAATAAAGTACACACACACATATAAACTATAAAATAAAAACATGCCCATGATAAAAATAAATAAATAAAAGGTAGAAAAGAGTGGCCCCAAATCCAGCACTGTTAATGTTTTGTATATCATGTGAAAGTTTTCAAAATCAAAATGGAGTTGCTTACATTAAAAAACAAGTAGAGCCAGGGAAAGGCCATGTAGAGGGGAGTTCTCATGCATGAATCTCCTATAACAAGAACTATCACAAAGGACTCTGCAAAGTCACAACCTTGCACAGAGGCCACTGCACCCTTAATAAAAAATATTTCTGCGAGAACATCTGCCCAGCAACTGCTTGTCCAACCTCTGACTGGCCTCACCCTTTTTACTGATCCTCGGAGCCAAGGATAATTATCTCAAACTATCATGTAATCCTCCATCACTTTTCTTTTAAAACCCTTTCTCTTCCTTTACCTCCCTGAATACACACATCGTCTACTATGGCACGCATATTCCCATTGCAATGTTCTATTCTCAGTTAAAGTCATTATCTTTAGAGAGTTTCTCTGTTTGTTATTTAGTTTAAGAATCACCTTCCTATGTTTTCTATCCATGTACATATTGCTAGTAAAGATAAAATTATAGGGGCCGGCCCGGTGGCGCACTGCTACAGTGCACCGCTTGGGAGCACGGCGTCACACAAATAATACACAAAAGAATTCCAGATAAGAGTCTTCAATATGATGAGCACAATGTCCATGTTCTGCATATTACAAATGAAAAAGATTTACAAATGGTACATCATTTCGAAATTTCAGAGCCACCAAATCTTAAAAATGTCAATATAGAAAAGCAAAAACAGGTGTGATTGGAATAAGACTAGTGTTAAATTTTCAACTGAATGTTAGAAGTCTACAAAACAAAACTTTTAAACTCCTAAAGAAAAGTTATTTTCAACCCAGAATTTTATGCCCGACACAACTGTCATTAATGGTGTGAGCAGGATAAAGACTTTCTCACGTATTTAAAACCTGAAAATTTTTCCCTGCAAAGCATTCATTCTTAGGAAGCCTCTGGAGATCTCCTCAACAAAACCAGGTAAAAAGATATGAAATCGGGGCTGGTCCAGTGGTGCACTGCTACAGTGCTCCGCTTGGGAGCACGGCAGCCCTCCCGCCGAGGGTTCGGATCCCACATGCAGACCGGCCGCTCACTGGCTGAGCGAGGTGCGGGAGCAACACCGAGGGTTGCGATCCCGTTGCCGGTCCCAGTCCGGTACGGGCGCGACACTGAGGGTTGCGATCCGTTGCCGGTCATGAAAAAAGACAAAAAGGAAAAAAAAAAAAAGATAAAATTATACTATAAACCTGTATCCTGCTTTTACACTGAATATGATACAGTGAGGATTTTCCCATGTTTTATAAATATTCATTTTAAATGATTATAAAATACTTCATCCTATGGATAAGCATAACTTATTTAAACTATGGAATTACTGACAATTATGTGAATTTTTGTCACACATATAAGCGTTTCTAGTGTTTTCCAATATTGTATGCAATATGGCTGCAATTAACAGTCTTGCGTCTCTATTTCCCCCATCAGATTGATTCCCAGAAGTGGAAGTACTAAGTCAAGCTACTGTTCAGACAAGGTTTCCTTTTATTCCATAGAATCTCAACCACAAACATCAGTTAGGAACACCTGGAATGACATCACTCTGCAGAACTGGTGGAATAGAACTTGCTGGACCAAGGACTCTTCAAGAACCCCAGACAAGCAGAGAATCTGGGGTCATGAGACCCAAATTCCAGTGCTGGTTCTACCTTTCAGCTTATAGTTTGAGCCTTAAAGTCCCCTTTGTCACCTGAAGAATAGTGGATCATGTCACTTGCCATTTGGAACTCACAGGGCTCTTGTTAGGAATAACAGAGATATCATTTATGAAGCTGCTTTGTGAACTGGGAAGCATTTAGCATGATGGTTGGGACTGTGACCTTGGGAAGCAGACAAACTTGGGTCCAGATCCCAGGTCTACCACACAGCTAACTTTATGACCCTGAGCTCCTGATTTTTACCCCTATAAAATGGAAACAATGATAGAATCCATATGTTAGCTGTGGTTCATCTTAACATTGGTAATACAATAAAGGGTTTAACATGATGCTTAGCATGTAGAAAGTGATGCTAGCTATTAAGTATTAAGGTGCTGTACAAATGTTAGTGAAGAACAGCATTTCTGAACTACTCTCTCCCCTGTAGGACAGCTTCAGGACACTGATCACTGGGACCCATGTGGTCCCTGAGGGAAGTCCCCAGGGAAGCATCCCAAGAAGACTGGATCAATGCAACAGCCCCCCTCCAGTGGGCATTTCCTTAGAAAGTGACTTCCCTCCCAGGCACAATCGCGAAAGGATAAGCAGAGCTCTGGGATAATCTATGACCTTGAGGTATTTCTTCATTACAGACCTCACACCCTGGAAAATGCACTTTGCCTAACATGGCAACCATTTTCAGGAAGCCATTCTGGCATCTGATTGTTAGTTGTGAATCAGTGAACAGCTATCAAGTGGGACTCTCCCAGACAGCAGTTTTGCAGAGCTGAATGCTGAGCTGCAGCATACAGGGCAAAAAAGGGGGGCACTCCATTCCTAAACTGGGGAAGGGCAGCCTAATTAAGGGACACAGACAACCTTCAGCCCAGTTGTTCCTACCTTTGTTTGCACCTGAGAAACTTTAAAAATATAGAGTCCTAGCCTCCATCGCCAGATAGTCTGATTTAACTGGTCCAGGGTAGACTCTAAGTGATGTTTTCATTTGTTAGTTACCAGGTGATTCTAATGTACACCAGCCGGGACTGAGAACCATTTTTAACCTAGGAAGCCATCAACAGGGAAATTGTAAAGATGAGAACACCGAGGCCCAGAGAGGCTAAGGAAAACTTAATGCTTCCAGGTACACAGGGTTTGAATTTAATGAGCAAGTATCTCCAGTTTTAGTTCCCCTTCAA
>NW_007731809.1:67919-69026 GCF_000696425.1 Galeopterus variegatus | reverse complement strand
AGCTAAGGAAAACTTAATGCTTGGTCATACCACTAGTGAACCACACACCTGGGAACCACCATAAATCTCTACGCCTCCATTCCTGAACTTCCAGGTACACAGGGTTTGAATTTAATGAGCAAGTATCTCCAGTTTTAGTTCCCCTTCAATCTTATTATTCAAAGCCTCTCCAGATGGAGGCTGCATGTGGTGTGCATGTACATGCATGCGTGTATAAAAATACTCCAGTGTGAATTATTGTCTTTAGGTACATGCATCTCTCTGGGGCTGTGGAATGGAAGAATTCATCTTTTACTATTAACACACTCAAAGGGTTAATAATGTCCTAGCTCTGCAATGTGCAGACTGTAAGGGGAAAAGAGCTGGTTTAGGAGGCCAACACTAACAGCCAATCATATAGAGATCGGAGGAAGCTGGACTCAGCATCGACCCAGCTTAAGGGAAAAAACAGACCTACCAGGAAGGAAGAAACTACTTGCTTATAGGTCCTCATTAAAATGACCAGAGCTTTTAAAAGTGACTGATATTAGCATACTATGTGTAGAGTTTTATACTTCTGCCATTGTATCATATCCCTCTTTATTTTCTGCTTACAGCAATCCCATAAGGTTGGTAGGGTGAAGAATATTATTATTTCTATTTTTCAGATAAGGAAAATTGAGATCCAGGGAGAAGTTACTTGACCCAGACACATGTACAGTCAATGGCAGAGATGTCTTATAGACCAGAAAGCCTTTCTTATATATCTGCCCTACTCTTCTTCACATTCACTCTCTTGCCCTTCACCCAAGAAGCTGGCAGTTTCCCCCAAGTCCTCAAGTCCCAATCGATTTCACATCTGAATCTTCTTCCAGGAACACTCCCTGACTCCCCAGCAGACTGGCCCTCTTCTAGGTACTACGTTAGGTACTCTTCTATCAGAGGTATAAGTTGAAGTGTCCGCTCTTATATTTACCTTGTGCACTGACCAGTATTTTATGAAGTGTGACCCCAGGATGCCTCTCCTAGACTCTAGGACCTACAGCCTTGCTTTTCTAATCGTACCATGCAGACAAGTCAACTGCGGATCTAGTTAAAATGCAGCTTCTCATTCAGGAAGGCTAGGGT
>NW_007731809.1:56049-66840 GCF_000696425.1 Galeopterus variegatus | reverse complement strand
TTACAGTTGGGCACAGGGTGGGGACCTAGGTCTCGACTCTCTTGTGCAGATGGATGCACTGATAGTAAAATGGACTCTATAACTACCAAGGACATTGAGGCATTTTGCCAGGAGCTCAACAGTGCCAGAGATGATCTTGGGCCATTCTTCATAAGACTCGAATAAAGGAAGGAAGGGGTGAGTTCTATGATTACAAAAGCAGGTCTCCCTCCCTAGGGCTGCATGGTACTAGAGAGGGCAGGGTAAGGGCCTGAGTAGGCTGGTAAGAAGGCCGCACTCACCTTGTAGAGCTGGGATGGCCTTCCACACAGACACTGGCCCCTGGCTGGCAAACTGGCCCAGGGATACCTCTAAGAAGAAGATGGGCAGTCCAGCTAGAGCCAGCATCATCAGGTAAGGGATGAGGAAAGCACCTTGAAAAGAGAATGGGAAGTGAGAGCCCTGGGAGGCAAAGGCAGGGCTCTGGCCCACCTTAACCCACTGGGTTGGGGGCTGGCCTCCCTCTCAATGAACTAAAGATAATTTAGCTCCTTTACTGAAGAAGCTTTTGATATTCCAGGCCAACGACAGGCACCCATGGACATCTAAGAGCCCTTCTCCAAAAAGTATAAGGATACCCATGCAAATACACTCCTTGTTTCAATTCCCCACCACACAGACTGCTAGAGGTTCTGTGCTGGTGGAGCTGTATTCTTCATAGCACTTCACCTCCACCAAGTTAATCCCCCTAGGGTTCAACAAATCCATGCCTTTGACTCCCTACTGAAGCAGATTTGGTGAAATCTCATCAAGCCTCGGCCCCCCCAAGGACGTAGTATCTTCTAAGCTGGATTCTAGAAGCCCTCTTCTACAGTACCCCAAGTTATCTATCTGCACATTTTCTGCCAACCAGGGTTGGGCCTGTTCTGCCAGACAGGCAGCCAGGATACCCACCCCTCTCTCCACCACAACCACCATCACACACTTCTCAACTTCCTTCTCCATGTGAGAAATCCCTCCCATCCTTCAAGGTCAACTCAGATGCTTCCTCCTCTAGTAAGTCTCCCTTCTCTGTCCTCCCACGGTACTTTTCCCCAGGCACTGATCACTTGATAATATTTATGTGTCTAGACTCTGAGTAGTTTACCCTGCATCTCTTAATTCCCCAGAACACCCAGCCCAGGGCAATAGTACTTGGTAGGTCTCTACAGATTTGCTGAGTCTTCTCTAGGGTTCTCTCCGTTCAAGGATTCTTTGAGGCTGTTTGGGAGGGGCTTGGCGAATTGCCATGATCTTTGAAAAGAGTCCGGCCAGGAAGTGCTGTTGCATGGGTCAGAGTCAATTTGGAGACTAGAGATGGCAAAACCCAGAACGCTGTGCTCGGCAAAAGGAAACCTGATCTGTCTCTAGTCTGCCCTTTCCCACCCTTCTCCCAGCTTCCTGTCGGGTGGAAGGACCTTTCCCGTCCCAAGCTCTCCAAGCGAGGAAGGCCCAGCAGCAGCCAAGGGCTGCTGGGGAGTGAAACCGGGGACCCTGTTTTATCCTCTCCTGACAGGGTTTACAACAAAGACGTGGACTGTGCAATCCCTCTCCTCTGCTCCTGGGAAAGACGGGGCGAGCTCTCCACCCGGCACTGACAGCTGCAGGGCCCCGGAGTCGCAGTGCGCAAAAGGCTGCCTCCCGCTTCTGCGCCCGGCTCCGCCCGGACCCCGGGCACCGCTCGGCCGCGCGCGCAGCCCCGCACTTCGCAGATCCTGGGGGAGCGGTGCGCGGGCACTTTCGCGGGCCTAACTCCCTTTGCTGGAACTCCCTTCCTACCCCCCATCCCGGGTACCCAGCCCTTCTAGTCCCTGGAAGCCTTCTTATGGCACCCTGGTCTGAGGACTGCCTGCGGAAAACCAAGCAGAAGCCCAGCTGGGGTGCCTGTATTCCTGTGTCCAGCGCGTTCTGTTTTCAGGGCACTCCTGATTGTAAACGCTCTACGGCCCTCCTAAGTGCTTGTCGACGTGTCCTAATTTGAACCGGGAGTGGGGCGAGGAGGGGAGAGGTCACCTATTTTTCCGTTTTAATCGTCCGTGGCTCTGCACCTGTCTGTCCCGGTGCACCAACTTCCGAAGGCCAGGAGCCTATCCAAGAGACAAAAAATTCAAAAACAAAAACCCCTAAGCTGCCTGGGCTGAGGGGGCGCATTTCTTGTCCCTTTGGTCCAATTGAGAGGATGAGGGCAGGAGTCCTAGGTGCAAATTCTTATTCCTAGAGGGTGACTTGTCACTTAGCCAACATAGGGGCGAGAGTCCGACCCCGCCCGGCGGCTCAACGTCTGGAGGGCAAGCAAAGGGGACCCTAACTGTATCGGGCCCCTCCTGGGTGGGTATAGAAGAAGTACAAGGAATAGATCCTAGTCGTCCGGGACCTGGTGCATGTCTAACTGGTGTCCTCCCCCTCTCTGAAACGGTTTCCTTACAAAACAGCGTCTTCCACCCACTTAGGACAAATGAAAGGAAAACTATTTTTGCTAAACAATTTTACTACAACCAAAATATGCCCTGCTTCTGCCCAAGAAGGTTGGGGGTGCTCCTGAGAGGTTTCCCAGAGCACAACCTCAGCCGCTCCCCCCTGGCACCACCTGGCCCACCTGAGTCCTGCATTCCGCGACCCAAGCGCCCTCAAAGTCTCCTATGCAGGCTCAGATCTCCAGGTTATTATCTTAAAACATCTTTAATTCTGGCTGCACGGCTACTGGCTCTAAAGTCGATTAGGTGTGCAGAGTGCAGCCAATTACTCAATACTTGACGGCTAGAATCCAAACTTCCCTTGTCGATGCCCAGTTGACTCAGGACCCAGCTCCTCAAACTGGACCAGTGGGGGATCATGGGGCCCACTCTTCCCCTGCACTCCATCTCCAGATAAAGGTCTTCAAGATCTAAGGCCAAACCGTTATGGTCGTTCTTGCCCTCTGGCTTTGCACTTGTGCCTACAGGGTGTGGGGCTGGAGTGTAAGGAGGCCGGCCTGAGCCTCCCCTCCCGGCCCAGCCCCAGGGCTCCGGGTTCCCCCAACCCTCAAGTGCCCGCCCCGCCACGCCACAGGCGGAAAGAGCGGAAAAGCCATACCTCCCCCGTTCTGGAAGGCCAGGTAGGGAAACCTCCAGACATTGCCCAGCCCCACTGCATACCCCACCATGGACAGGATGAAGTCCAGTTTGCTGGACCAGTTCCCTCGGGCCTTATTCTCATCCCCTTGCTCGTCCTCCTGGGGGCGGAAAAGCACATGGTTGGATAACAACCCCGAGTAGGTCCATCAGCAAGCAGGCCCCATTCCGCGCCTCCCTCCCAACTAAGTGGCCTTATTCTCATCCCCTTGCTCGTCCTCCTGGGGGCGGAAAAGCACATGGTTGGATAACAGCCCCGAGTAGGTCCATCAGCAAGCAGGCCCCATTCCGCGCCTCCCTCCCAACTAAGGGTTCTTCCCAGCAAGCAGGCCCCCACTTTTCAACCGAGGATGCATCGGCAAGCAGGACCCCAATTCTAAAGACTGGATGCATCTACAAGCAGGGACCTCAGCCCTCAACCCTGCACTGAGATTCTTTCAGCAAGCAGGCCCCATTCCGCGCCTCCCTCCCAACTAAGGGTTCTTCCCAGCAAGCAGGCCCCCACTTTTCAACCGAGGATGCATCGGCAAGCAGGACCCCAATTCTAAAGACTGGATGCATCTACAAGCAGGGACCTAAGCCCTCAACCCTGCACTGAGATTCTTTCAGCAAGCAGGCCCCTAAGTCTGTTCTGAAGATCTTTTTAAAACAGATCCTGAACCCCTCTTTTCCAATTCCTACAGTCAGGGCACACCAGCAAGCAGCTCTCCTGAAACCTTGAGCATGGAAGTTGATTGCAAGCAGATCCCTCTATCCCCAACCCTTCACCAAGAGTTCATTTGGCAAGCAGGCCCAACATCATGCCTAGAGTTCCCAGCAAGCAGGTTCCTAACTAACCCCACTCCCCAATAAAACCTTCACCACCACCCCTTTCTCAACCCTTTCTTTCTTTGGAGTGTATGCCAGGGCCAGAAAGAGAGCTGCAATGCCAAAGCCAGCCAGAGCACCTGCCTCACTTTCTCTAACAAAGCATACAGGCAGAGCCTGCCTGGTTAGCTAACTTAAGGGGCCATCCTTCAGCAGTGGGGCAAGGGAGATGGGCAGGAGGGAGATTTGGAGCCAAAACAAGAGAAGGGAGATATGGTAAGAGACAGGCCATCTGAAACCTTGAGTTCTGATCTAAACTTTACTACTAATCAGCTGGAAAATCCCACGCAAGCTACTTGCTCTCTCTGAGCCTCTGCATCTCTACCTGCAAAATGAGGGGCTTAGAAAAATTGTCCCCTGAGGCACCTGCCAGCTCTAGCAATCTGTGAATCTTTGAGGCTCACTTCTCCAAGCTCACACTAAGATGCTTTCTTGGGACAGTGCCTGGTTCTGGAATGCCTCAGTACTACGCAAGAAAAAAAAAAAGCTGAGGGTAAGACTGCCTCAAATGAACTTTGAAGATATTCAGGACACCTGGACCCTGCACAAAGCTTCCAGGGACTGGGCCATGCATGGCACGGTTTTTACTTCCTCAGTCACCCTCCACCTCCTATGTCCCACACTGTTCCAGGAGCCATGACGGCTAAAGCAGCAGCTTTCAGAAGGAGAGGAAGCCTTGGGGAGGGAGAAGGCGGGCTAGGTGGGTGTCACAAAGACACAATCAGAAAGATGGACAGGGGTGAAAATAAGTACCCTCAGGAACCTGGACATCTTTCACACCCTCCCTGCACTCTTCCCACACACATACCACCTCCTCTCCTAACCCCACCCTCCAGCCCTTCCAGGGCAGGGTAGGGTGGGAGTTCCAACTCCTTTTGCCGCAGTGCGGAGGTTCAGCAAGGCATGTGAAACAAATTTTCAACTCCACCTAGGTCACACTGTTGGCTACATGCTGTCAGAGGCAGTTAATACACATAGATAAACTCTCCAGAAACAGAGCCCAGAAGCAAGGTCAAGTGGGAAAGTCTTAAGTACATTCATTTCAAGTTATTCTAACAGCTGAGCTTCTGTTATGTGAACCTGTGGTTAAGTGTGAATGTGTATGTGTGTGTGTGTCTTAAGTACATTCATTTCAAGTTATTCTAACAGCTGAGCTTCTGTTATGTGAACCTGTGGTTAAGTGTGAATGTGTATGTGTGTGTGAGAGAGAGAGAGAGAGAGTACAAACACTAGAGTGACTAAGAACAGAGGGCTGTGTGAACCCTACATCTCATACAGGCACGTAATCTGGTCCAGGCTCCCACAGTGGGACACGTGCTTAGCCCCTGAGCCCAGGGGAGGAGAGAAGATAGCAGAAAGACAGGCAATGGGAAGGGAAGGGCTGAAGTGGGTGAAACAGAAGAGAAGAAACAAGAGCTCAGAGAAGGAAGGAGAAACTGAAGGGAAATGGAAGAAAACAAAAGCCTGTAGGGGAGAGGGGCCAGCAGCAATAGTTGCCTCGATTCATAACCAGGAACCGGGATTCGCTCTATGGGTTTTCAATCATGACTGGTTGAGTGGTAAAGGATCGAATGCAAGGATGGATCCAAGTTTGTGGCAAACGAAGCTTATATAATTGAGAGAGGTCCACTTTAGGAGGAAAAAAAATACAAAATTATGATGGCAAAATTAGATCTCAGGTTTTGGAAGGGCCCAGACAAAAGATAGGCCCTAAATCTTGCACTTCAGTAGCCTTGTGTAAACCCACTTCTATCAAGCAGGTTATCAAGGGATAAACAGGTAACCCGCAGTGTAAAGGCTACAGAAATTAAACTATTGTCCCCGTTTCCCCCGCCCCTCGGGTTTTCTTCGTATGTTCTTTTTTCTTTTAATTAAGTTTGTTTGTTTTAAAGAGAAGACTCAGTCATTGGCAGGAGGGGGAGTCCTTTCTACATAAAGGGGTGGACTCTGTCTGCCTCAATTCCATAATGGGTCTGCAACCTGCATTTCTGCTACCTCCAAGGCTGGTAGGGACAGGTAGCGGTCCCTCTGGCAGGGTCACTGCAGCCCTCACGCCCTGAACTGGCGACCCCAGCGCAGTGCGAGCTTCCGAAGCCCCGAAGCTACCTCCCGCATACACCACCTGGCACTGCCAACCGTTCTCCCCATCAGCACACGTGCACCCGCCACGGCCTGGCTCACCTCGGTGCCGGCGAGAGCGACCTGCTTACCTGGGTGGCAGCGGTGGCCACGCTGCCCGGGAGCACGGACGTGATTCCATCCGTGCCCAGCACCACGGTGCTCTGGCTCATGTTCACCCAGCCCACGGCTGGCGTATTGTTCCTTTCCAGGATGCCCTTGCCCACACTCACGTTCGCATCCCCCTCATGGCCGCGCAGAGCCGGGATCTTGCACTGCAGCGCGTTGCCGGGCCCGGTGCCCCCAGAAGGGAGGGAGGCCTGCACGCCGTGCGCCTCGCTTAAGTCCCGCAGAGCCGCCGAGACCGCCTGCGCCCGCTGGCTACTGAGTTTGCAAGACCCCACTACCGACCGCTCGGCCTCGCAGGCTCGCGCATCCGCGGGTACGAAAGTTTGGGCGCCAGTGGAAGCGGACCTGGGCACACGTGGCGGTGGCGCGGTAGCCGCCGCGGGAAGCTCCTGCTCCGGGCTCGTCCTAGGAGCGCAAGGACCATGTGGGTGGCCCAGCGCCGCCGCCGCCGCCGCCTCCAGGCTGTTAGCTGCTGGTTGTTTATTCATTTCTTTGGGAGCACTGCAATCCTGCAAACACAACGTCAAGTTCGTGCAAAAAATATAAATAAAGTCATAGCAGCTTTTAAAATACCGATATCAACATATGGAGACGTTCAAACTCAGGTCCAGACAATATCTGGAGGAGCAAATTGGAACCAGGATTTTTTTTTCTTCCCCCCAGAAAGACTGCAATCAGTATGTCTCAATTTGCCTGTCTCGTCAATAACCAGATGACATAAAGAAGCTAATATTCCCTCCCTGATGGAAGATGAACTAAGAAAAGAGGCAGAAATGGGTTTTGGAGGGGGTAAAAGGAATGGGTGAAAATAGCCCTACAGCCATGAGCTCCCCGCCCTCTTTGAGTTTCAGATCACGGCCGTGGGGTGCCCGCGTCCCCATCACCATTGTAGAAAGATTCTTTAATTTTCCGCCCCATTTCCTTTGTCATTCAACAATGCACATTGCTTTTTTTTTTTTTTTTTTTCCCCGCGATAGACAAGCTGTGGCCACAAAGCTGATGCCCTGGCACCTGCGAGCGCTTGAGGCCAAATCGGCTGTGCAAATCCCAGCTCTCCAAAATCCACTCCTGCATGCCAGGTAGCAAAGGCAAAGATAAGGATCATGATCAAAATACCAACACACACAAAAAACCCACAACAACAATAAAACAAACTTAAAATGCAAGGTAGCAACAGGGTTTGGTATCTTACACAGCCTACATTCATTCACACCCAGACTGCCAAAAATGTAAAAGAGAACATGCGAAGCTTTTTTCTTTTTCTTAAGGCGTAATTATTCATATGAGTCTAATATCCTTCACACTCCTACCCTTGCTTGGGGACAAAAACTCGCGACTAATTCTCATTTGCTTTCTCCTAATTTAGTTTCAAATGAAAATAACTGCCAGCGGTGGTTTTTCCTTCCGCTTCGTCCCCTCATGTTATCTTCCAAGGCTTCCTAAACATTAGCATCAATAATTATTATACCGTAAGAACAATCATATCACCTTCACTTCAACCACATGCCTCTCATTAACTCCCTTTCACAAATGCACAGATCAAAAGTCCTTAATTTGCAAATTCAAGTACCTCAGCTCCAGCCATCACTACTGTCTCAATAGTCGCTAGGACCCAGAGCCACTCGCCTCTGTATATGCGTCTGGCTTTTCAGCACCGAGGACAGTGCCCCAAACCGCGTTTGGGGGAGCCACCGCCAACCTCTCACCCCTACAGTCTAGGAAATCTATTTCCGACCTCAGGTGCTACAAGTACAAATACCTACTGCTTCGAGAATTATTCTCCCTGCTCTTTCTCCCACCATCCCCCGTTCAATGCACAGACAATTCAAAAAGAAATATACAAAACGAATCTGACCTCCCTATCCTCGGGCCCCCTTTCCTCTTAAAAGAACAAAAGCAAGCACTCACCATGTCTGACACTGGCAACAGATTCAACCGGTACAGAGTGAAACCCAGTAACGGCAAGACTGGGTTTGGCTCTGGCAAGAGAGGCGCTTTCTATATCTCCTTGGGAAAGGCCGGGTTTGCGTCAGTGCAAAGCAAGGTGCCCTTCGTTTGACATTTTCTTGATAATACAAGTTGGATAAATCATTACCCCCTTGGATTCGAGTTTTAAAGAGACAACAACCTAGAGTACGCTGGGCAGTTGTCACTCGGGAGGGAGGGGGTTGCGTGTTTGGCGTGACTCATGTGGGGTTGATTACTAAGCCGAAGCTGGCGGGAGAGGACGACAGAAGTTTGCCTCCTCCTAATTAAGGCAAACATGGGAGGGACACGTCCCACTGCACCCAAGGCAAGGCGCGGGGGGGGGGGGGGGGGGGGGGGGGGGGGGGGGGGCGAATAGAGGGTGTTAAATCACTGTATGTCTTTCTCTTCCACTAGATTCCATTGCTGTCTCCCTGAATCTTCAGCGGATTCCGCAGTATTACTCCAGTAGCGATCGAAGATCTGCACGTAGCCCCATAGCTCTGCGATAGCTGATGCAGGCTCGGTCCTGAATTTGCAAGGGTGACCCACCTTGCATATATGCGGACTTCGGGTTCTCACATCCGTACTCTCCCAGACAACGAGTTTTGGAGGGATCCTGAGTTTTCGCTTAGAACCTGAAATCTAGTATTTGCATTCCTATTTTATCTCTATTAACACCATTAAAATAAAATCCTGAGTATAATTGACTGTTATTATATTTTTAAAGCTCTTCTAAAAATGTTTTAGAGAAATAAAAAAGAAATTATTTTCAGCACTGACCTGGTTCTAAGGCCACTTTCAAAGTCAAGGAAAACCCATTCTTTCTCCATAGCCCCCTTAATAAAAATCCACCAGAGCCAGGCCTGATTTGGAAGCTCGAGGTCTTAGAAAACCCTCCAAATCAGGATCCGCTGCAACGAGGAGGCAGGGCTGGCCATCGGGGAAGCCATAGGAGGACGTTCAACCACACTGCGGCGAGGGTGGGGTGTAGGGGGTGACCGTGGCGACAAAAAGATGAACTTTCCTGTTAGTACAAAGCAACGGCTATAATCACAAGAAAGGGAGCACTCCTTTACAAAGAAGATGTAGTTTGGAGACTAGAAGGGGATTCGCAGCAAAATGCTTCCCTTCTCTCCCATCTTGCCGGTCTAGCTCGGGGAATCCCTGGCCTCGGGGTTGAGGAACTACGGAAAGCACTTTTTCCTTTCCCTGCTGCCCGCAGCCCGGCCCACTGCCTCCGGGTCCGCGCTGTCACACTCGGCTGGGCCGTTCCCACGCGGCGGGAGGACAATGCCGAGGCGGCCGCAGGCGCAGGCTGCGGCGGCAGATTGCAGTGGGCGCCGGGGGCGCCGCTGAGCCCCCTCCCGTCCCCTCCCGAGATGGCCCAGCGCGCTCCGATGCCTCCCCTCGCTGATTCTCCCGCCTGGCCCCTCCGAGCGCAGCCGGCTGGGGACACACAGTCTGCATTATTTGGCGGTGGGGGAAGGAATGTGGATAAGTTCCCCAAGGAGACCTTCCTTTCGAGCCGTCTTGCGGGTTTCACGCCACTTTTTATCGTTGTTTTGAGCCATCACCTATGGACACCTCAATATTGAACCACTGTGCCAGGGCTTTCCATGAATTATACCATTTAGCCATGGCAACAGCCTTTGAGAAACTACCAGTTTTAAAGCTGGGGAAACTGAGGCTCAGAAAGTCGCTTTGGAATCCTGGAGAAACCCTCAATCACCGCCGTCGGGGGGTCCAGTCACACTGTCCCGGGGCCCGCTGGGCGAGGTGGGGGAGGGGTAAGGGGGGGGCTGTGATGGGCTCTGGCTGGAGGCGGGTCAGGTGAGCAGGGGGGCTGAGACTCCCGCAGGTGCTCCGAATGCTCTTGGCGCCACGGGGAAGCGACGGCGGAGGGGGACCGCCAAGCTCTTTTTCCGGAACTACCTCAGTTTCCAAGAAGGGGCCAGACTGGGATGCGAGAACTGCAGAGGGCAGGCCTGGCAAGCGAACGGAACCACGAGGCGCGCTCTTAGGTCCATGCAGGCCTCTCTCTGCGGACCCTGGGCCGCCTTCTGCGAGGGACAGTCACGACTTTGAAAGACGCTGGCCAGTTTCCCAATTTGCATTTGAGCAGCCCAGGCAAAGGGCAGCGTGCGAGTAGAACGTCCCCCCCGGAGCCCACGGACGTCCCTGGCCCGGGAGGGAGGGGGAGAACGGCGCAGAGGCGGCGGAGTCCTGCCGGCCTTCTCGACTCCCCCAGCTGCGGCCCTGGGCAGGAGTGACGCCCTGCGGCCCCGCTCAGGCCCGAGGCCTGACGTTCCGTCCGCTGGCTCGTCTCGGCCAAGTGCGCACTTGGGGTCCCGCGTGGGGCCCGCCGCGCGTCAGGCCCTGCGGAGGCTGGTGACGCGCAGGGGAGGCTGCGAGGGCGGAGGAGGGGTTGGGGGAGGCGCTGCTCGGGCTCCCCACCTCCCGACACTTCCCGCCGCAAGATCTCGAAAGGAGGGGCAGCTTGGAGAGTGGAGGGAGGGGCTGAAGACGAGAGGTCTGGAGGGGTCGCTCTGAGGCCAACGCGGGGGCGGAGTGGCGGGCACCC
>NW_007731809.1:41017-55049 GCF_000696425.1 Galeopterus variegatus | reverse complement strand
GGGGGCGGAGGGGCGGGCACCAGCCGGGTCAGAGGGTCGGTGCGAGGCTAAAGAGAGGGTGCGGGGGGAGGAGGCCAGGCCCGGGGCAGCTCGTCGTGCGTACGACTGTGTGTCAGCGCCCGCAAAGCGCGGAGAATGGAGCCGCAGTATTTTTATTTTTATTTATTTATTTATTTTTAAGAAGGAAAGGCTCACGTCCTGCGACGCGGGCCCCCGTCCCCGCCCGCGCCCTCGCGGCCGCCTGTTCGGAGCGATAACCGGGCCCCGCGCGCCGCCGCCGCGGAGGCCGTAAATCCGCATCCGTCACCGCGCAGCCAGCCATTCGGTCGGAATTAGCCAGTCACTACGGCCTTAATTACTTTGTCAAAGATGAAAAATAGTAATTGATTTTTGTCCTCGATCACTTTGTCGCTACCTGCCCCAAACTCCTTCCTTGCAGATAAGCAAATAACTATTTTTGAAAACTCGTGTCCACCCGGCTGTATGGGGGGTAACCTACTGCAAAAGAGGCCATCAGTGACAGCCCTGACGCCAGTGTTGGTGCCGAGATACGGAGGACGAGCTAGAACCCAGGCAGGAGAGGCCCGGGAGGGCGGCCTCGCGCGTTGAGTCGCTGCCCTCCTTCGCACTAGGAGGGAGAGATGGGGGGAAAGAAACGGTGATTTAAGAGCGTCTGCTCTGGCGCTTGTGGTACCAGCCTCCGCTGGTCCTCAAGGCAGCGTTTGAGAGAGCTGCCAGCGCAGTTTGACAGAAAGGCGAGGAAACTTGCCCACGGTCAGCGGGCAGAACCAGGATTTGAGCACAGGTCTGTGATGATTCCTGCCCACCCACCACACGAGTACAGTGTGAGTCCCTGTGTCTAGGTGATTTTAATATGGGAGCCGTTAACACCTAAAACTTCTACAGATGATGGCTGTAAGTGAGGGCTCATTGTGGGTTGCAGGTGACATTAATAGGCAAGAAGCCATGCAGTATTTTTGTCTCAGTTGTCTATTACTGTCCAGTTCCATTGCAGTATTGTTCTGTGCTAAGAATGTGTGTTCTGCAGACAGACTGCATCACCTCCTAGCTCTGTGACCTTGGGGGAAATTCCCAATGTGTAAAATGAGGATAAGAAGAATTAACCTACCTCAAGTGTGGTTTGAGGATTAAATGAGAGTGCGCATATAAAGTGTGTAGATGGAAACTGGCTACTTGGTAAGCTTTCAATAAGCTATTATTATTCAGTCTAGATGAGCCATGTGTTTGAAGTCCCTCAGATTTAGTAAATAAAGCATCTCTCTCTCTCTCTCTCTCTCTCTCTCTCTCTCTCTCTCTCTCTCTCTCTCTCCCTGAAGGTTTAATATGGGCAGACATACACAGAATAGAAAGCATTACAAAGTAGATCATTATTATTTTCCCCTCCTTATTCAGTGGTTTGATCACCCAATTATCAAGTATTTATTTTCATGAAGAGAAATTTAGGAGTATCCTGGAAAAGTACTCAAATACAGAAGCTACTATGAGTGTGTCTTGCAGGACCTTTTGTTTAGATCAGGGTAAATCTTGACATAAACAGCAGAAGCTTGGAGATTTGTAATCAGCCTCACTGTCCAGTTCTCATCTGGACCCGGAGTGTCAGGCAGACGTGAACTAATCAAGGAAAGTTTCCCTCAGCATAGCATTTCAGGAGCATCCATGCTTGGAAGTCAGTGATTCATCTAAGTAAGTAGTCTATGTGCAAAACGTAGGTGCAAAAATCCCAAGACTCAGACAGGCAGGAAGCTTGTTCCTGAGTCAGCAGTAGTGACGATTCTCACTTCACTGCAGCAAAACACAGAGCTTTGGGTGCTGGCGCAGACGCAGAGAAGTTTAGAACAAGCTGAAAAGGACATTCAAGGTCATCTGTAGTTCCACATGCCTGCTTTACCAGTAAGAAAACACAGATCCAGGGAAGAAAAGTGAGTGTTCACGGTCACTTGGCAAACTAGAAACCAAATCTAGCAATATCTCTTCTTTAAAAACTAAAAACAAAACAAAACAACTATACTAGCCTTCAATACAGCAATCTTATTCATAGGAATCTATACCAAAGAAATACAAAACCACAGTGCAAGAGTGCTTCTTATAGCATAGCTGATAAAGCAAAAGCCTAGAAAAAAAGAGAGAAATATCCACATAGATCATTAGTATATCCACAGCATAAAATGATTTATAGCTGTTAAAACAATGAATTAGAGCCAGGGATTGGAGAGACTTTTAAGAGATTTTGAGAAAATCCAGATACATTAAGGTATATATATATATATATAATATGATCGTATTTTGGTAAAATAAACAGCAACTAAATCCATGTGTGTGTGTGTGTGTGTGTGTGTGTGTGTGTGTGTGTGTGTGTGTTGGAAGCACACACACTAGGTAGCAACTAAGATCACTGGTAGGCAACATGGGCATTGATATGAGCAGAGTGCAGAGGAGACAGGGAAGAGCCAAGCAAAAGAGAAAGACTTCATTTACAAAAAACGGTTGTAATCATCATGTTTATAAATGTACGCAAAAAAAGTGTATAAAAAATTTTTAAAGAAAAAAATTTAGTGCTATTCCTTAATTAATTAGAACATTCACCAACCAGGCTACTTTCATTAGAAAATATTAACCCTACATCTATTTTACTGCCTTTCTCTGAAGAGTAGAGCTCAGAAAAATGAATTCAGTTAATTAAGGACCCGAGCTACCAGTATTTGGCTAATCCTCCTTCCTAAAGTCCTTGTGTTTCTATCTCCTCGCTCTGCTGGGGTGGAACCAGGGCATAATTAAGACCTTCAGAGGACACGGTCTTGGAAAATATGATGCTGCTCTGCTCCCCTCACCCCCAATATTGTAATGTACACCAAACTAAAAGTCTCTGACTTTTAATGTTTCCATAATGACAACATTAGTGTTTGGGGGTTTTTTTTGTAAACATCATATGTTCACCTCTTTCCTCTGCTGGCCAGGAAGGGAATTCAAACCCTTGATCTTGGTGTTATAACACCAGGCTCCTTGAGCTGCCCAGCCAGCTCCCTTCTCCCTTTTCTTATCATTCTTTTCGTAGCCCTGATTTACTCATTGCATATGTTTGGTGTGACTACTTAGTAATCTCCTTCCAGGTATAAGTCTTTTGTGCTTATCCATCTGCCCAAAGCTCCCAAAACTAAAAATTGGAGATACTACCCTTGTAAAAGAGGTCAGGTCTGAAATATATTCATTTTTGGAAATAGAAGATTTCTAATACATGGGTACAAGAGAATTGATATTTTGTGTCTGCAGTGTTGGTAAATAAGATTCTCTTTTCTCTCTCTCTCTTAAATATTCCTTTTTCCCCTGGTCGTCTCTTTCTGTCCTGGTTACCAGGGGAAAAAAATTTGAGTTCAATGGAAGGCAAACCTAGCAGGAATTCCCACAAGTAGAGCAGAACAGATGTTGGGATGCTTTGCTGTACAGGTAGTTTATAGAGTTAACCAAGGCTATTGAGTAGAATCTTAAGAATGTTCAGGAAAGTACAGTGGTTAGGACAATAGTCCATGAAGTGGAGACTGAAAATTGAAGATGCTTTACACCAGCAGGCATTGCCAGACAGCACTGATTAAGCTACAGGACCTTGTGATTTTGTCACTGAATGGACCCTTGTAATTTGGGCCTAGAGGGCCATGGACATTGGCACCAAATTTGGGACCGTTGATTCCAGTCATCTGCAGCATTCAATAACTCAAGGTAGGAGAATGAGACTGTATCAGACAATGGCTTGGAAGAGTCCAGCTCCATCTTTGACAGATAACCCAGAGCTAGTTAATCAGGATGATAGTTGTCCCTTGGGATGTTATTGTATTAGTCCATTTTTGTTGCTTATAACAGAAACTGGGTAATTTGTAAAGAAACAATATTTATTACTTACAGTTTCAGAGTCTGGGAAGTTTAAAGTCCAGGGAACACATCTAGTGAGGGTCTTGTTCTTGGGGTGACTCTACAGCAATGCTGGGTATCGCAGGGTATCACAGGGTGAAATGGCAGAATCAGAGAGAGAGCTTCTCATGTGCTCTCCTTTCAAAGTGTCAGAATCATGCCCACGACCACGATTAAACCATTGAATGGATTAATCCATTCACCATGGCATGGTCCTCACAATCAAATCACCTCTTCAAGGCCCCACCTTTCAGTTATCATAATAGGATTTCCCATCCTCAACAGTTACAGTGGGGATTAAGCGTCAATGAGTTTGATGGAGGGACAGTCAATCCACAGCAGGCACCATGAGAGCTTGGAAATGATTCCATGAAATTTTTAAAAATAATCTCTTAGGGTTTGTTCTATTTCAGAGTATTTCTATTTCAGTCTAAACATTCTTCCTGAGTGGAAGATAACATGATATACTGAAAATAGGGCTTTAGAGTTAGACCCGGTTCTGGGGTGGAAGCTTCTCTTCTCCACTAGCTCATAGGATGGACAAGACACTTCAAAGGCAGAAGGGCATTTTTTTAAGCCTCTGCATTTCCAACTTGTACTGATGTATAGTAGGCCCTTAGCGTTTTGAATGAGTGACTTAAAAATCATACAATAGCCTCTTAGATCTTATATAAATCACTTCATTACCTTCTTTAAATCATACTCTTTGTGCTTTTATTAGTTTTTATTTTTTCTTTCTTTTTTTATTCTAAAGGTAAAAACGTGTTCATTATAGAAAATTTGGAAAGGTCTAAAGAAGAACATGAAAACAAACATTCCCACCCATCCAAAATGTATCCTATTAACATTTCGGTGTAAGGCCTTCTAAGCTTTCACATGTATAGAAATACAGTTTTTGTTTTCACAAAATTGAGATCATGCTATTCATAGTCTTTCATAATCTGCCTTTTCTCATGTGTAACATATTGTTGGTATATCTCTGACCAATTGCCATGAATTCTACATTATCACTTTTAATTTCTGCATAGATTTTCATGGTATGAGTACACTACACTTTAGTCAACAGTTACTGTGCATTTGGATTTTTTTTCCATTATTTTCTGTAAATTGTACTTCTTTCTATATCTATATCTTTCTATCTATATGTATCTTTGCTCACATTCTAATTTGGATTCTTAGTGTAGGTTCCTAAACATGGAATCGTTATTTAAAGAAATTGTACACTTTTGAGAATGGAGTCCATCCAGTTTTTTGATGTCTGCCTCAAGTCGCAGACATGGAGCTGTATATGAAGATGTATCCAAGCTCTGAGCAGAGGGTGACAGTCCTCTATGATTTGTTTCTGTTCCTCTTCCCAATGATGCCCTGCAATCTGTGAATACCTCTGGCTATAAAAAACCATGGGAACAGAAAACCATAGTATGTTTCCATAAAGACTAAACCAGTTTTCTCTTTAGCATAAAGGAAATTTTTGATGGAAAAATATTACTCGGTAAATACAAATATCTGCAATTGCCATTATGTACACTATCCAAATTTTACAACTATTAGGATCAAACAAACAAGCCCATCTGTTTACACAGGGTTTAATTAAACAGTTGCAAGAAGTAATGCAAACATTGTCAAAATGTGCAGGATTTGTGAACGCTTCCTCTGCAGTGTAAATGCCTCATTCAGGGCTCTCTCTGGTTTCTGGAGATTATATAGATGATGGCATGTTTTTCCAAGTCATTAACTTGGGCACAGCTTTGGGGCCAAATGAGAAGCTACATCCAAGCCATTCTAAGAGTCTGGGTGATTGGTGGAGCTGACAAAAGAAAGATGCTCTGTCATTCACCACTACTGGAGCATTTGGGGAGGGTGATTGCCTGTGACGACTCATGGTTCAATGATTCCATTGTTCCATGAAGGCCTGGTTTCACTGATACTAAGAGGAAAAGGTGGACTTTGTCCCCAGATGGGCCATTTAAGGTGGCACTGTCAAAAGACATTTTGAATGGGTTTTTTTCTTAGAACTCTATTCTGTCATTTTGGGCATTACAATATCTTTTGTATTACATTATAGGAAAAAAAGCAAAAAAAAAAAAAGAAAAGAAAGAAAAGAAACATTATCTTATCAGAACTCTTTCAACTGCAAGTGACAGAAGCCCAACTCAAAACTAACTGAAGCTCAAGGTGGCAAGTAATGGGTAGGCCAAGGTCAAAATGGAGGTGACTTCAAGGTAGGCTGGATCCCAGGATGCCCCTAGCATCAGGATCCTTTCGCAGAGTCTTGTCCTCTGTTGAACCACCTGTCACATGTTTTTAGACTCATGTTACTGAAGTCATGTCCCCATGCTCATATATTATAATCCAAGAGGAAAGAGAGTACATCTCTACTCTAGTTTGAGAAGTTTGGGAAAGAACCCTGAGACAAGGCCTTCGATGCAGGTGGATTATTTGGGAGACAGTCCAGGAAGCACCAGGGAGGGAGCAGGGGAAGTGAGAAGAGTCAAGGAAGAGTGTGTTGGTGAGTGAGCGCCCCCTGCGGGCAACTGAAGCTCAGACCCACTAGGGTCCCTCCAAGGTATCCTGTGGAACACACGTCAGAATTTTCCCTACAGGAGATGGGGAAACTAGGAGGCACACAGATTGCCATCCCTTACTGGCTGAGGATTGTCCCTAACAATGTTAAATCCTCAGCCCTTGTGGGCACTCTGTAGTTGGGCTGAGCAAGTTTTCATAGCACTGGGAAAAGGTCTCAGGTAAAAAAAAAAAAAAAAAAAAAAAAAAAAAAAAAAAAAAAAAAAAAAACAGAGAGAACTGATTGCTTGAGATGGGAACTTACCAGTGTATCAGAAATTGTCCAACATGACTGCGGGTATACCCAGAGATGGGGTGAGACATCAGTAACAGCTGCTATGCTTACCTTTATTATTTATTCATTTATTAGTGTGGCTCTGGTATTTTTCCTATTGAAGCATATTGATTGTACATATTTATGGGGTACAGAGTTATATTTCAATACATGTATACAATGTGTGATGATCAAATCAGGGTAATTAGCATATTCATTATTGTAAAATGTAATCATTTCTTTGTGATGTGTCCATTTCATCTCCGCTCTTCTAGTTGTCTGATGGTATAAAGTGAATTATTGTTATAGATGCCTAGCTCAACTGCACACCAACAGAATTTGCTTTTCCTACTAGCTGTAATTTTGTGCCTGTTTCTTCCCTACTCCTTAGACCAGTCACACAGTATCTTGATTAGTCCAAGCTTGGCCACGTGTCCATCCCTTGGATATGGTGGAGCAGTGTGCTCTGAATGGAAACTATGTCAAAACCACGTGGAGAGGAAAAACAGCTCCCCAGATGAAAGGTGAGGTTAGTAAATTACAGTTATCAGAATAAGTGCAGGAGGGATCATGGGCAGACAAAATAATAACAAGTAATTGTAATAAACAAGATATTCACTTCCAAACTTTAATACTATTATAAGGTTATAACCACTGAATGCTTTGGTAAGAATCCATCCAGATTATATCTATTTATGCATTTTTCCTTCTAAAGTGGGATCATCCTGGGAGCCATATATTTTATACCTTCATTTTTTACTTAACAATATTTAGTAAACACTTCAATATATAGTGAACACTTTACTATATATGAACATATAAAATATATACAATATATGTCAGTCAATATGTTTTTAATCTTTTTTTTTCTGCTAAATGACTCTTGATTAAAAGTGGACTGGAAGGATGAATATATGAAATCCTCAGCAATGCTTCTGCTCAAAGAAGAGAAAAAAGTTTTAGTGGTAAAATTTCAGGCATCAGAGAAAGCTGTGTTAAAAAGAGCACCAACTTCGAAGTCATAGACCTCAGGGTTTGAATTCCATTTATTATTACCAGCTATGTGACTTTGGTCAATTTATTCAATCTCACAAAATTTCGTATCTTATCTTATACATAATAAATGCTAAAATGGCAACTTATTATTGTCATCTATAAAGTGAAGACTATCACCTGTTACTGATAGCACTGTTACAAGGCTTGAATTAGGTCATACAGGTAATGTGCTCAGGAGAGAGCCTGAGATATATAGTAGGTGCTTAGTTAATGATAGCTTGCTACTATGATCCCTTGGCCTTATTTTAAGGCAGACTTTTCTACCAGGCAACGCCACTGGGCACCACAGCAATGAAAGGAGTGGTCTATGGCAAAGGAAACTCCCCCCCCAAAAAAAGGTTTTTACTGTCACCCACCCTAAAATTCCACCAATTCAAAATTCATTTAGTATCATAACCAAAGTTTTTTTAAAAAAATTTAACCTACTTTTAGAATAAGTAATTGCACATTTTTATCGTCATGTAAATTTGATTACATTGCTTTTCTCCTTACACCTAACTGGCATTTGCAGTACCCACTAATGAAAACCCTAGTTAGTGAAGAGAGAAATGGAGAAACAGTTTTGTACCCCAGGCCATTTTGGTGGAGGTCTTCAACAGCAGAGAGATTTGGGCTGCCAGAAGAGAATATGACATTCCTGGACTTCAGAAGTGTCAGAAGAGAGATACCAGGAGGTTTCTTTCCTGGTTTTGAGCTACTTTCAATCACTACCTGCCTAGAATTGCTGGTAAGAATAAGCAAATTTGTTCCGATTGAATGTGTTCCAATGTTCAGTCTTTTTCACTGGCTCTGGATGGAAATAGTTCTAAATTAGGTATCAGGAACCTTGAGACTAGCACTTAACAAGTTGTGTGACCTTGGACAAATTACTAGCCTCTCTGAGACTCAGTTTCTACAGTTGTAACATGGACATAATAAACTTGCTGTGCCTAATTCTAAAAGCTGAGGTGATGATGAGATAAGATAATAAAACAAAGAGAGCTAGGTAAATTATGAAATGCCATGCAATCGTAAGAACTTGGACCTCTACTCTTCCGCTGTTCATAAACCCGAGGACTACAGATCTGTTTCAGATCATGCAGGTGTCCATGTATATGAATATTGAGGGGGAGGAGAGTGTTTCTTCAAGAGGAGCATAATCAAAAAGGTCACTTCCCTAAGGGTAGGGCTATTGATAGACCCAGAATGCAAAATAGATCCCATAAGCCAGATGTGGCAGTCTGCTAGCTGTATTCCCAACTATGTGTTCTCTTCTTCCACAGTAATTGAGTTTAGCTGGGCACATGGCAATCCAGTAATGATGACATACCTACACCTTCCTTACAGGTAGGTGAGCCCTTGTCACTAAGTTTTGGCCAATGGGATGTAAGTAAAGATGATGTGTGCTCTTAGGGTCTTGTCCTCAAAAAGAATGAGCATTTACTCCCCACTTCCTGTTGGGCATGCCTCTTCCCCATCCTGTTGACTGGGGGATGATGAAAGTTGAAGCTGCTATTTTGGACCTACAGATAAGAGCCACGTGTTAAGAATGGCAGAGAGGAGAAATAAACTCTTGTCTGGTTTAAGCTGCTGACATTTGGGTCTCTTTGTTACAGCAGCTTAGACTTTACCTTAACACACCAGTTGTTCATATAGCATCAGACTGAGCCTGCCCCAGGTGGGAGGAAGAGCCCATTAGTCAAATTGAGCCAGTGTCCATGCAACCAACTAAAGAATTCCCTGCCACTCTGATCGACTGGAAAACCAATGAGCCATTTTAATTGAAAGCCATTTTCTGTCAACCTGGCCTGCCAAGGTCACTTCCATGAGGCAAGCAGCATCTTTCTCAGATTGAGGGCAGAGCATGAGTCGCCATTGCTGCCCCATTATTCTGTGCTTCTGTTGAGCAAGGCTTCCAGAGGCAGGGCAGAGTATGTGTTTATCAGTCGTACCCTATCCATAATGAAACTAGCTCTTTGCAGGCCTGTCAGGATCCAGAGACTAAGTTTAGCAATTTAGATCCATAGCCTCAAGGTAGGTGGCATTTTTCAGACTAAGAAACAGTCTCAGAGAGGTTAAGTGAGTTAACTGAGGCAAGGTGCCAAGGCAGACTGGCATCGTTGTACAGCCTGTGTTTCCTCCACTTCCTCAATTAAATACCCACCTCCAAGCTTGCTTTAAGGCTGCTTACACAAAGCTGGCATTTGCCTATTAAGATGAGAATCTAGGGGTCTGGAAGCCCCTCCCCCAAACCATCCACTAACTGCTGCCCACCTTCTGAGCTTAACCTGTACGGGGCTTTTAATCTTTATGAGCGAGTGTGCCTATGCACACACAAGCTTGTGTCCTGGATACTTTTGAGACCTGATGACAGATATGGAAATACACAGTTAGGGGTTGAATTGTGCCCCCTGAAAAAAGATCAGAGTCCTAACCCCCAGTACGAAAGAATGTGACTTTATGGGGAGATGGGGTGTTTGCAGGGGTAATCAATTTAAAATGAGCTCGTTAGGGTGGACTCTAATCCAATATGGCTAGTGCCCTTTTAAAAGGGGGAAATTTGAGGGCCGGCCCATGGCTCACTTGGGAGATTGCCGTGCTGATAGCACCAAGGCCACGGGTTCGGATCCTATATAGGGATGGGTGGTTAGTTTACTGGCTGAATGTGGTGCTGACAACACCAAGCCAAGGGTTGAGATCTCCTTACCGGTCATCTTTAAAAAAAAGGTGGGGGGGGGGATTTGGACACAGAGAAAGACACACATAGAGGGAAGATTACATGAAGAGACACAGAGAAGACAACCAACTACAAGCCAAGGAGAGAGATCTGGAACAGATCCTTCCCTCACAGCCCTCAGAAGAAACCAACACCAGCCGGTACCTTGATCTCAAACTTTCAGCCTCCAGAACTGTTGGACAATACATTTCTGTTGTTCAAGTCACTCAGTTTGTGGTACTTTGTTGCTGCAGCCCTTGCAAACTAATACACACCACACCCCACAAGTACACATATGCACACATTACTATAAATGAATATATATACTGTGTGTGTGTATATATAATAAAATTACATTACATCAAATTTTACATGCAAATTCAGGGAATTCATAGTTCACTCCAGAACACCAATGGGCCCCTGTCAAAAGACCCCTGCAAGGTTTTATTTCCTGGAAACATTCCAATGCCTATAATAATACTAACAAAACAAAAAAACAGGTACTGTACTAAAAACTGTTCTAAGGGCACATATTTTAATTCATTTAATTTATCACATTATATTAATTCATTTAATTCTCCCAACAACCCCAGCAGCCACAAAAAATTAGTACAGACTTTGGCACCTGAAAGTGGAATGCTGCTATGACAAATTACCAATAAACTTGGTTGGTTGTCTAAAAGAGCAGAAATTTATTCTTTCAAAGTTCTGGATGCCAGAAGTCCAAAATCAGTATAACCGGGTTGAAATCAAGTTGTTCACTGGGCTGTGCTCTCTCCAGAGGCTCTAGGGGAGAATCCATCCCTTGCCTCCTCAAACTTCTAGTGGATGCCAACATTCTTCGACTTGGGACTGCATCACTCCAATCTCTGCTTCAGCCTGCACATCACCTCTCCTCTGCGTATGAAAAATCTCACTGCCTCCACAGCTGGAGGCAGGTGCCATTTTTATGTGCACTTTACAGATAAAAAAAGGAGGCACAAAGAGGTGAATCAACCTGCAGAAGAACACACCGCAGGTGAGAGGTACACAGGGGCGATATCCCTAGCAGTCTGACTGCAAAGCCTTCACTCCTGACCACGGGGCTCTACCTTCACCAAGGTGCTCTGAGTTTATGGAGGGTCCCAGAAAGGTGCAGAAACTTTTTTGTTGCTGATTAAAATTTCCTTTTACATCAGTCTTCCTGGATTTCTGATGTTATTTTTTTTTTTCCTGTGTCAGCCTAAAAGCATGAGTCCAGTCACTCCTTGTTATGGAACCATTGCTTCTTCTGTTGTTCTTTTCTCTAGGAGAGCTTTGCAGACAGAGGAACTTTCCACTGTGTGCTTGCACCTGTCTGTTTCTGAGACCCCTCCCTCCATTCAGCGCCCCACTATCCTCTCATCCACTGCACCCCATGCCTATTTACCCTGGTAAGCAGGGGACAGAGCTGAGTGACAAGACAGACCCAAGCACTGACTTAACTATCCACAGTCCTGCTTGCTAGCCCCTCGTCTTCTCCACAGGCTGTTTGACCTTGGACATGTCCTTCCCCTATCTAAGCCTCTGCAATCACCCATTTCTGAGAGTTGATGTTTTGGTGTGAGTCTGAGAAAGATGCAGTCTTGAAGCGTATTCCATCTGAGTGGTAGCTGCACCCCATTGTGGTCATGTGAGGAATAAAGTGAGCTGAGATATGTGCTGGGGGAGGGGTGGTTGGTTCCAGCCTCCAGGACTCCAAGGATCAGAGTGAAGAAAAGACCTGGGGTCAGCATTTGAGATCCAGATCAGATACAGGGGTGCAGGCAGCAAGAGATACTGAGAGATCAGGCACAGGTCAGGGTTTGGAGTACACTTTGGGTGTGAAGAATATAACCAGGAACAGAGTTTATATTCTGTTTCAAGGACTTATGTCTCAGAAGCAAGAAATAATAAGTGCCTTAGAGTGGTTATAAGTAAGGCTCCCAAATCAGACACTCCTGTCCTTTTGCCCCAGCTCTTTCCAGTATGATGTCATTGACCTTGGGCAAGGTGCTTAAGTTCTCTAAGCCTCAGTTTCCATATTCATTTATACACTGATCCAGTAAATGTTTTTGTGTGTTAGATACTATTCTAGGCACTGGTGATAGAGTAGAGATAAAACAAAATTCATCCCCTTGTGGAATTTACATTCTAGAGAGGAAAACCAGAGCAATAAAAAAGACAAATAAGTAAAAATAACACATTAGATAATAATAAACATTAAAAAGAAAAAAGTAGAATTGGGATGAAGCACATAAAATGTTATGGGTGTGTTGACATTTAGGTAGGATGGCCAGGGGACGCCTTTCGGAGATGACATTTTATTAAAGGCTTTTCAAGCAGGAAGATCAGAAAGGTAAGGTCCTAAGGTTGGCCTGTGTCTGGTGTTTTTCAAGATCAACAAGGGAGCAGAGACACTGAAGAAGATAGAAAGAGGAAATGAGGAGTAGAAATCGAGCTCAGAGAGGCAATGGGGCAGCTCATATAGGTCCTTGCAGGTCATGGTAAAGCCCTTGGTTTTTACTCACCTGTACAATGGAAATGGTAACAGTAACCACCTCATAGAGTAGCTGCTGGAATTAAATGGGATAACAGATGCCAAGTGCCTAGCAGAGTGCCTGGCATCCAGGAGGCACCTATATGTATTGGTTATCATTTTTCAGTTACCTCATCCATAAAATAGAGTTGAGTGAGGTTGAACAGCACCAAGAATGGCAAGAATGTGGCCCAGAGGACACCATTTCCTCTTCAGAAACTTCTTGCCAGAGGGAAGAAGGCTTTGTTCAATGTTTGTGTTCATAGCAAAAGGTTAGGTCTTTTGGGAGTCCTCCAAGTTCATTCATTTAATAAACATGTGAAATACCTGGATGCTGAACTTGTATAGGATCTGGGCAAGTGGAGGTGAATTTGATACTCTCACTACCCTGAGGCACTCACGGACTGGTGGAGAAGGCAGACAAAAAGTGAGGGGTATGTTTTCATGTTTTCATGGGTGCACAGGGGCTATAACATAGAATTTGTTCTGTTGCAAGAACAGAAACTGACCAACCAGTTCTATCAACCTCAGTGGAGAGAGAGAACTCTTGCACCTTTCCATATATCCAGCAAACAATCTTCAACTGTGTCTCAGTTTAGCATCTTGGGTCCTGGTTCCATCTTTGAACCAACCACTGTGGCAGGCATGGGATATGTGAATTGCCCAGGCTTGGTACAACGAAGAGAGATGGGGTCAGTCCCATCCAAACTGTTGGGCAAAGAGGGAGGAGTGGTTGTTTCTGCAGGGAAAATCAGGGTGTGTCCTAGTCCATTTTCTGTTGCTGTAACAGAATACCACAGACTGGGCAATTTATAAAAAATAGAAGTTTATTTGGCTCATGGTTCTCAAGGCTGGGAAGTCTAAGAGCATGATGCCAGCATCTGGCGAGGGTCATTCCATGATGAAAGGGTGGAAGATGGAATAGAGCACACTGCACTGGGAGAAGAATCAGGCCAAACTCATTATTTTCCCGGGAGCCCACTCCCTC